>NC_090828.1:67772789-68072789 GCF_028021215.1 Eschrichtius robustus
CTATAAAAATGACAGTCATTTTATGTAGACCCCTTTATTCATTTGCCACTATTCTCTGTTTCTTTTTAGGATTTCTGAGGATTTTTATTTCCTATTGTATATCCAGACCAACCTTACTGTGTCCCTTAAAAAGAACTTTCCAGAGAAGCATCCAGGAATTAATAAGTAAGCAATAGAATATTTTAGATAAGTTTTACAGACTGTTCAACTGTCACATATGCCAAAAAAGTCACTGTTTTTATATAGACTGGTAATTGACCTGATAATCTGTGTAGGAAGTGAGTTGTTTTATTCACTTACATATTTATATATTATACCATTATACAGGCATCCAGTGCTTTGGGGAATGAATACTTACAAAATAATGTTAGTTAAAAGGTCTTGTCAAGTAAGATGAAACTTATTTTAGTTGCAAAATCAGGGGTTGGCAAACTTTTCTGTAAAGGGTCAGATAGTAAATATTTTAGGCTTTCCTGGCCATATGGTCTCTGCTGCAACTCCTCAACTCTGCCATTGTAAAGAAAAAGCATACAAATAGTGCGACTGTGTTCCCATAAAACTTTACGGACACTGAATTTTGAATTTAATTTTTACATATCACAAAATATTATTCTTCTTTTGATTTTCTTCAACCATTTAAAAATGTGAAAAATATTCTTAGCTTGTGGGCCCTCCGGCTGTAGTTTGCTAACCCCTGCAATAAACAGTGAAATCAGACGTAGGTGAATAACAAAAATCTCCCAATGAAATGATTTTTTAAATGTTAATGATAAAGGGCTTCCCTGGTGGTGCAGTGGATAAGAATCTGCCTGCCAATGCAAGGGACACAGGTTCAATCCCTGGTCTGGGAAGATCCCACATGCCATGGAGCAACTAAGCCCGTGCACCACAACTACTGAGCCTGTGCCCTAGAGCCCGCAAGCCACAACTACTGAGCCCACGCGCCTAGAGCACAACAACACAACAACAAGAGAAGCCACAGCAATGAGAAGCCCATGCACCGCAACAAAGATTAGCCCTCGCTCGCCGCAACTAGAGAAAGCCCGTGTGCAGCAACAAAAACCCAACACAGCCAAAACTTAAAAAAAAAAAAGTTAATGACAAAGATACAAAGATAGTGGCATTTTAATTAGTATATTTGCTTTTGCTTTTAATCTCTGCTAGGAATTTTCATCTTCTTTGTTACCCCTTCTGAATTTATAGTGTTTTCTAAATCCACTATCTATTCTTTTTACTATCGGTCAACCATTTTACCCTTGATCCTGTAGTCTTCAAAACGTGCACTGATTTGCTATATTCTTATAATTTATAATAATTGATAACAATTATTGAGATAATTAATAACAAAGAATATATTAGCTTCCTCTTTATCCTTGCCCTGATAAAAGTTGTCATTTTATATGTTTTTAGGTTTTCATAAATGCAATAAGTAGTCCTCTGTCTTCTTATTAATATAAAATTTTCTTCCCTCACATTTCTCTTTAAAGAGAATTTTGGCTCTTCTAATAATGATGTAATCTAAAATGGGGATTAATGGCTATTAATAACATTGGCCCTGAACATTGGCCCTTGTGGAACTGGTCAGAATATGGAAGACCAGAACCAGAAGTATAGGCAGGATCAAAAGTTGGGTGAAGACCTGAAATAGAAACACACAAGGATAATTGTTTTAATGATAAGGAGGTGAAGATGTGATACTGAAGGAGAGTTCAAAGTTGGCCATACATCCAAGGAAAAAGGACAGGCACATCACGAGAATAAGTGACAAAAGTTCTAAAAGTTCAAAGGTGACTTTTTAGAGATGGACTAGGCCACTGGTCAAAACTAAAGAATACTAATTAGTTGACATTTTAATACAGATTTTGGGTAAGATTCATAAACAACATAGTGTCTGAAAAATGTTTGTTTTCTCATAACATTATCAGTATTACAAAAAAAAAAAAAAAAAAAACCCTCAGAGCAGAAGAGAAAAGATCACTAAGTATGAACAAGTTGATGAGCTGATAACATCCATATTACCAGCTGATAACATTGGTTTGGCAGCTGGTAATATGGATCCTTAGCTAGAGAGGCCAAGGTTCAAATGTATGTGAATGGCAGGCATTGCACGGTGAAAAGCCCAAGTGTAGAAACTGGCACACGAAGTAGGAAAACTAGAGACAAGGTAGAAAGAGGAATGGGATCAAGGAAGATATTCACAACCTGGAATCTGAGTCATCTATCAAAGACAGATTGAAACTTGCAGGGAACAACCTGAATTTTGAGTTCCTACCAGTATTGGGAGAATAGTCACAGATGAGGTTCTTCTGCAGAGGAATTAGAATGGCAGGAAAAGAAGAGAGAGAGAGAGAGCTGTACTATAAACAACATAAGATAAGAATGAAGTGACACCATAGTTAGATTACATACTTTTTATAAAGTGAAACCTAGGTCTTTCAATTTATTCATTTAAAGTATGTCACTATTCAAATTATGTGCCATCAGTCAGAGATTAGTTGATGTTTATTTTAGTCATTTTAATGAAAAATATGGTCATGGAAAATGCATATTTGATTGTGTATGTCCTAAAATCCGGTACTCATGCCTGTTTGGAGAAGTCCGTCTGATCACATACTTGGCCTCACACCTTAACGACCCAACACTAAGTCCTGTCCTAGCCCCTGAAACATCTCTCTACGTATCTATTTCTTTCCTCCCGGTTGTCTCAACTTAGTTCAGGTCTTTGTCTTATTTCACTTGGATTACTGAAATGTCTTCACAAATTCTCTCTTCACTCTGGAGCCAGAATGATCTTTACAAAACAAAAATTACCTCATGCCCCATCCCATCACTTTTAAAAGCCCAGCTCCAATTAACACCCAGCTGCACAACTTTGCTAATGAACTTTCACGTCTCCATGCCACACTTTCATTATCTATCAATATAAAATCAGGAGTAGTAGCAGTACCTAGAGCATATACTAGTTACAAAGACAAAGTGAGATAAATTTAGAACAATGAGGAGCCCACATTTCTGTAACTAAAACTTGCAGAAATGCATTACATGTTACTCTTATAATTGAGAATGGCATCCAAATTCCTTTGTAGGGCATTCAGCACCCCTCATGATCTTGCCCTTGCTTTCCTGTCCAGCATTAACCCTCTTCACTCTCCGTACCATTCCCTCATTTGCACCAGCTAGGCTCTGCTTGAGCTATACTGAACTACTTGCAGCTATTTTGAACCTTCCATTCTTTCTCTTGGATTAGGGTCTTTGCACATGTACCTGTTCTATCTGGAAAGTCCCATCTCGCATAATTTGCCTAATTAAATTCTATTCTTTTTTAGGACATAGCTTCATGGTCATCTTTGCAAAGACTTTTCTGGTCTCCCATGCCTGGACCAGCTGCTCTTTCTGCCTAGATGCCCTGTGTACCTGTGTTTTCACCTGCCTTCCTAAAGATTCACTGTAACTGCTTGCTTCTTTGGCTTTCTCCCCATTTATCCATAAGATTCTTGGAGGCAGAATTTTCTGAGGGCAGAGCCTATGACAGTGCCTGGCACATAATGCACATATAATAAATATTTGCTGCCTTCATGAGCGAATAGGATGGCATAATACAGTTGTTACTTCAAAAGTGAAACAAAGCAAAACATATTGGTGGCAATTATATAAAAGTCCTATTTGTTTCCTTCCCAAAATATTCAAGTATGCTGGAAATACGTAAGTAAATGTGGCATTTGGAATATAAATAGGTCTTAAGTGAAAGTTTGTAATCATTATATATCAAGCATTTAAAAAATGTACTGTAAAAATACATTTAATGTTACAAGCTGTAAATTATTGAACCAGATAGAAAAAATCAAATTGGCAAACAAATTATGTTTCTATTTATAATTATTTCTTACTTTTTTTTGTTTTTCAGTTAGGGTTTCTCCTTTAACTTTGAGATAAGCATATTCACTGAGCTTGGCTTACTCGACTGTAACCCAGGACTGACTGAATTGAAGCACACTGGGGAAATACAAATATATTTTTATTCATCATGGCAGATGCTTTTTGAAACTTGAATTGTGAGAACAGAAGTTCAATTAATGTGTTTTTCACTTGTTGTTCTGACACAAAGAGGCCAAATGACACAGTGGAAAGATCCTCAACTAAGTGTCAAGAAAAAACCTTGTATTCTAGTGCCCTCTTTGCCACTTAAAATAGCCTTGTGACTGTGTGTCATTCAATATCTCTGAGGTTTAGATATGGAAAAGAAAGACATGTTGTAAGTGGCACAGCAGGGGTGGTAGAAAGTCTCTGATATGTACATGCCTGGGGAGTCCTGGTTTTGCCACTAATACTTGGGTGACCACTGAACCATCTGTTTTCATTTTCTCTTTCACTCATTTACATACTGTAAGTGCTCAGCATATACTGACACTTTGTTAGGGGATTCAGAAATAAAATACATGGTTCTCATCTAGAGTAGCTCAGAGTTCAGTGTAAAAGACAGAGATCCAGATCTCTGATAATATCATCTCTAGTCACACATCCCAAACATTTATGTGCATAAGAATCACCTGTGGATTTCCTTAAAATGCAGATTGTGATTCAGTAGGTCTGGGGTAGAGCCTGAGATTCTATATTTTTCACAAGTTCCCAGGCATAGAGACTGTGGACCAGTGGACCACAGTTTGAGGAGCAAGTTCATTGGGATATAAACAGAGAGATGCTGAAGGAGCACAGAAGAAAGGAAACTAACTCAACCAGGAAGGCTCCACTGAAAAGGGAGGTATTATATGCATATGAGTAGAGGGAATATTTTATAAAGGACAGAAGTGTGAATGGCTATGATGTGGGTGTGGAAGAAAAGATAGCAAATTGGTGGAGGCATGTGGCAGGGAGACCAATTTCCAGGAAGTGCAATAGTCCACGTGGGGGAGGATGAGGACCTAAATTACCTTAATTCTTTCATCTGATTATTCGTAGCTCAGTTTTGCAAATGGGGTGTGGTAAAGAGGGCCTCATGAAGGTGGGAATAGTGTGGATGAAAATGAAACAGATTTCTCCCAATATATTTATGAGGTAAAAAATAACAGGACCAGATTTCTGATTGAATGTGGTTGAGGGTAAAGGATGAGGCATGCAGGGATGTTTGCATCTCAGGTGACTGAAAAACAGGGTTATTTTTTAACTCAGGAATTCAACAGAAGAAGCAGGTTTGGATTTGGTAGGGGGAAGTGAAAAGTGAAGATGAAGTGAGTTTTGAACACATAAAATTTAATGATTGGGAGACAGAAATTCATGTCCATTTAAGTGTAAAGATCCACTGTTGCTCCCTTTTCTTAAATCCATTGTCCTTGAATGATGCACAGAGTTACTACTTTCTATTTAGCAATAAATAAAACATCTTTGAGAATGAATTAACATTGTACACTCATCTCAGGAGTCCCTTTAGGGATTTTCTTTTCTCACTTATAAATTCTCTTTGTGTATCCTTAGAAGTTGACTATTATGACTTATAGTATTAATTTTTTTTTCTGAATACAACATTTTTTTATCTTGCCCATGGGTGGGTCATATAATACAATTCATTTTCTATGTCTCTTCCTCTTAATTGTTGCTGCATCGTTTCAGCTGTTTTTGTTGAAAAGTGATTATTGACTTTATTTTCTCCTTTGACACTACCATTTTATTTCTCATGGGCTTTATCTGATTATGCTTCAGACTTTTAAAATAAGTCATTCTGAAATAATCTTTCCTGAGTAAATTCTCTTTGGTAGTCCTATAACTTATAGCTTATATACTAAAGTTGAAATTTATTACTTAATATTTCCCCAATATAGCATGAAGTATCTTGCCCCTTCACCTTTGCTGATATTGTGTTTCCACACAACCTTCAAAACCTAGTTTTCTCTTTCAAGATCTTTTAATTTTTCAAGAGAAGTAGAAATCTAGATTTTTATTTGAAGTCTACAGACCTTAATGATGTTGGCTCAAATATTTTAAAAAATACTATTCATAGTTGTTATGGTTTGATCTGTCAACTAAAAAGATATGTTGAATTCTTCACTCCAGTGCCTGTGGATGTGACCTTATTTCAAAATAGGGTCTCTGCAGATGTAATCAGTTAAGATGAGGTCATTAGGGTGAACCCTAATACTGTATGACTGGTGTCCTTATAAGAAGAGAAGAAAGGGCTTCCCTGGTGGCGCAGTGGTTGAGAATCTGCCTGCCAATGCAGGGGACGTGGGTTCGAGCCCTGGTCTGGGAAGATCCCACATGCCGCGGAGCAACTGGGCCCGTGAGCCACAACTACTGAGCCTGAGCGTCTGGAGCCTCTGCTCCGCAACAAGAGAGGCCGCGATAGTGACAGGCCCGCGCACCGCGATGAAGAGTGGCCCCCACTCGCCGCAACTGGAGAAAGCCCTCACACAGAAACGAAGACTCAACACAGCCAAAAATAAACATAATAAATAAATAATAAATAAAAATTAAAAAAAAAAAAGAAGAGAAGAAGAAGAACTACAGTCCTGCAGCCTGCAGAATGAAAACCACATTCACAGAAAGATAGACAAAATGAAAAGGTAGAGGACTATGTACCAGGTGAAGGAACAAGATAAAACCCCAGAAAAACAACTAAATGAAGTGGAGACAGGCAACCTTCCAGAAAAATAATTGAGAATAACGATAGTGAAGATGATCCAGGACCTCAGAAAAAGAATGGAGGCAAGGATCGAGAAGATGCAAGAAATGTTTAACAAAGACCTAGAAGAACTAAAGAACAAACAAACAGAGATGAACAATACAATAACTGAAATGAAAAATACACTAGAAGGAATCAATAGCAGAATAACTGAGGCAGAAGAACGGATAAGTGACCTGGAAGACAGAATGGTGGAATTCACTGCTGCAGAACAGAAAAAAGAAAAAAGAATGAAAAGAAATGAAGACAGCCTAAGAGACCTCTAGGACAACATTAAATGCACCAACATTTGCATTATAGGGGTCTCAGAAGGACAAGAGAGAGAGGAAGGACCCGAGAAAATATTTGAAGAGATTATAGTCGAAAACTTCCCTAACATGGGAAAGGAAATAGCCACCCAGGTCCAGGAAGCACAGAGAGTCCCAGGCAGGATAAACCCAAGGAGAAACACACCGAGACACATAGTAATCAAATTGACAAAAATTAAAGACAAAGAAAAATTATTAAAAGCAGCAAGGGAAAAACAACAAATAACATACAAGGGAACTCACATAAGGTTAAGAGCTGATTTCTCGCAGAAATTCTACAAGCCAGAAGGGAGTGGCACAATATGTTTAAAGTGATGATCTCATTCAGATTTGACAGAGAAATCAAAAGCTTTACAGACAAGCAAAAGCTAAGAGAATTCAGCACCACTAAACCAGCTCTACAACAAATGCTAAAGGAACTTCTCTAAGTGGGAAACACAAGAGAAGAAAAGAACCTACAAAAACAAACCCAAAACAATTAAGAAAATGGTAATAGGAACATACATATCAATAATTATCTTAAATGTGAATGGATTAAATGCTCCAACCAAAAGACACAGGCTTGCTGAATGGATACAAAAACAAGAGCCATAAATATGCTGTCTCCAAGAGACCCACTTCAGACCTAGGGATACATAGAGACTGAAAGTGAGGGGATGGAAAAAGATATTCCATGCAAATGGAAATCAAAAGAAAGCTGGAGTAGCAATATCCATATCAGGTAAAATAGACTTTAAAATAAAGAATGTTACAAGAGACAAAGAAGGACATTACATAATGATCAAGGGATCAATCCAAGATGAAAATATAACAATTATAAATATATATGCACCCAACATAGGAGCACCTCAATACATAAGGCAACTGCTAACAGCTATAAAAGAGGAAATCAACAGTAACACAATAATCGTGGGGGACTTTAACACCTCACTTACACCAATGGACAGATCATCCAGACAGAAAATTAATAAGGAAACACAAGCTTTAAATGACACAATAGACCAGATAGATTTAATTGATATTTATAGGACATTCCATCCAAAAACAGCAGATTACACTTTCTTCTCAAGTGCATACGGAACATTCTCCAGGATAGACCACACCTTCAGTCACAAATCAAGCCTCGGTAAATTTAAGAAAATTGAAATCATATCAGACACCTTTTCTGACCACAATGCTATGAGATTAGAAATAAATTACAGGGGAAAAAAACGTAAAAAATACAAACACATGGAGGCTAAACAATATGCTACTAAATAACCAAGAGATCACTGAAGAAATCAAAGAGAAAAGCAAAAAAATGCCTAGAGACAAATGACAATGAAAACACGATGATCCAAAACCTATGGGATGCAGCAAAAGCAGTTCTAAGAGGAAAGCTTATAGCAATACAATCCTACCTTAAGAAACAAGAAACATCTCAAATAAACAATCTAACCTTACACTTAAAGGAACCAGAGAAAGAAGAATGAACAAAACCCAAAGTTAGTAGAAGGAAAGAAATCATAAAGATCAGGGCAAAAATATATGAAAAAGAAACAAAGAAAACAGTACAAAGATCAATAAAACTAAAAGCTGGTTCTTTGAGAAGATAAACAAAATTGATAAACCTTTAGGTGGACTCATCAAGAAAAAGAGGGAGAGGACTCAAGTCAATAAAATTAGAAATGAAAACGGAGAAGTTACAATGGACACTGCAGAAATACGAAGCATCCTAAGAGACTACTACAAGCAACTCTATGCCAATAAAATGGACAACCTGGAAGAAATGGACAAATTCTTAGAAAGGTATAACCTTCCAAGACCGAATCAGGAAGAAATAGAAAATATGAACAGACCAATCACAAGTAATGAAGTTGAAACTGTGATTAAAAATCTTCCAACAAACAAAAGTCTAGGACCAGGGTTGGTTTCACATCGCAGAAACAGCCTGCTCGCCCTCTGAGAGTGTAACTGTGCTTTAATAAACTTTGCTTTGCAAAAAAAAAAAGTCTAGGACCAGATGGCTTCACAGGTGAATTCTATCAAACATTTAGAGAAGAGCTAACACCCATCCTTCTCAAACTCTTCCAAAAAATTGCAGAGGAAGGAACACTCCCAAACTCATTCTATGAGGCCATCACCCTGATACCAAAACCAGACAAAGATACTACAAAAAAAGAAAATTACAGACCAATAACACTGATGAACATAGAGGTAAAAATCCTCAACAAAATAGTAGCAAACAGAATCCAACAACACATTAGAAGGATCATACACCATGATCAGTGGGATTTATCCCAGGGATGCAAGGATTCTTCAGTATACACAAATCAATCAGTGTGATACACCATATTAACAAACTGAAGAATAAAAACCATATGATCATCTCAAAAGATGCAGAAAAAGCTTTTGACAAAATTCAACACTCATTTATGATAAAAACTCTCCAGAAAGTGGGCATAGAGGGAACCTACCTCAACATAATAAAGGCCATATACAACAAACCCACAGCAAACATCATTCTCAACAGTGAAAAACTGAAAGCATGTCCTCTAAGATCAGGAACAAGAAAAGGATGTCCACTCTCGCCACTATTATTCAACATAGTTTTGGAAGTCCTAGCCACGGCAGTCAAAGAAGAAAAAGAAATAAAAGGAATCCAAATTGGAAAAGAAGAAGTAAAGCTGTCACTGTTTGCAGACGACATGATACTATACATAGATAATCCTAAAGATGCCACCAGAAAACTACTAGAGCTAATCAATGAATTTGGTAAAGTTGCGGGATACAAAGTTAATGCACAGAAATCTCTTGCATTCCTATACACTAACAACAAAAGATCAGAAAGAGAAATTAAGGAAACACGCCCATTAACCACTGCAACAAAAAGAATAAAATACTTAGGAATAAACCTACCTAAGGAGGTAAAAGACCTGTACTCAGAAAAGTATGAGACACCGATGAAAAAAATCAAAGATGACACAAACAGATGGAGAGATATACCATGTTCTTGGACTGGAAGAATCAATATTGTGAAAATGACTATACTACCCAAAGCAATCTACAGATTCAATGCAAACCCTATCAAATTACCAATGGCATTTTTTACAGAACTAGAACAAAAAATCTTAAAATTTGTATGGAGACACAAAAGACCCCGAATAGCCAATGCAATCTTGAGGGAAAAAAAAACAGAGCTGGAGGAATCAGACTCCCTGACTTCAGACTATACTACAAAGCTACAGTAAACAAGACAATATGGTACTGGCACAAAAACAGAAATATTGATCAATGGAACAGGATAAAAAGCCCAGAGATAAACCCATGCACCTATGGTCAACTAATCTATGACAAAGGAGGCAAGGATATACAATGGAGAAAAGACAGCCTCTTCAATAAGTGGTGCTGGGAAAACTGGACAGCTACATGTAAAAGAATGAAATTAGAACACTCCCTAACACCTTACACAAAAATAAACTCAAAATGGATTAAAGACCTAAATGTAAGACTGGACAGTATAAAACTCTTAGAGGAAAACATAGGAAGAACACTCTTTGACATAAATCACAGCAAGATCGTTTTTGACCCACCTCCTAGAGTAATGGAGATAAAAACAAAAATAAACAAATTGGACCTCATGAAACTTAAAAGCTTTTGCACAGCAAAGGAAACCATAAACAAGACAAAAAGACAACTCTCAGAATGGGAGAAAATATTTGCAAAAGAATCGACTGACAAAGGATTAATCTCCAAAATATATAAACAGCTCATGCAGCTCAATATCAAAAAAACAAAGAACCCAATCCAAAAATGGGCAGAAGACCTAAATAGACATTTTTCCAAAGAAGACATACAGATAGCCAAGAGGTACATGAAAAGATGCTCAATATCACTAATTATTAGAGAAATGCAAATCAAAACTACAATGAGGTATCACCTCACACCAGTTAGAATGGGCAACATCAGAAAATCTACAAATAACAAATGCTGGAGAGGGTGTGGAGAAAAGGGAACTCTCTTGCACTGTGGTGGGAATAAAAATTGATACAGCCACTATGGAGAACAGTATGGAGTTTCCTTAAAAAACTAGAAATAGAATTACCATATGACCCAGCAATCCCACTACTGGGCATATACCCAGAGAAAACCATAATTCAAAAAGATACATGCACCCCAATGTTCATTGCAGCACTATTTACAATAGCCAGGCCATGGAAGCAACCTAAATGCCCATCGACAAACGAATAGATAAAGAAGATGTGGTACATATATACAATGGAATATTACTCAGCCATAAGAAGGAACGAAATTTGGTCATTTGTAGAGACGTGGATGGACCTAGAGACTGTCATACAGAGTAAGTCAGAAAGAGAAAAACAAATATCGTATATTAACGCATATATGTGCAACCTAGAAAAATGGTACAGATGAACTGGTTGCAAGGCAGAAGTAGAGACACAGATGTAGAGAACAAACATATGGACACCAAGTGGGAAAGCAGTGGGGGTGGGTGGTGGTGGTGGGATGAATTGGGAGATTGGGATTGACATATATACACTAATATGTATAAAATAGATAACTAATAAGAACCTGCTGTATAGCACAGGGAACTCCACTTTGCTGTACAGTAGAAATTAACACAACATTGTAAAACAACTATACCTCAGTGAAAAAAGGAAAAAAAAAAAGAGGAGATGGGAGAAATACACAGGGAAAAGGCCATATGAAGAAGGCAGTTATTGTAATGATGCATCTACAAACCAAGGAAAAGCAAGGATTGCTGGCTGTCACCAGAAGCCAGGATGGGAGGCATGGGATAGGTTTTCCCTCACAGCCCTCAGAGGAACCAATCTTGTTGACTTCTAGCCTCCAGAAGCATGAGATAGTAAATTTCTGTTGTTTTAAGCCACATAATTTGTGTTGCTTTGTTACGACAGCCCTAGGAACGTAATACAATAGTAAATAAACACACCTGTGAGTTTTACATATAGTTTGCCACTGTGTAATATCAAGTGATTTTCTTACAGATACAAAACCCTAGGAACTTGTAAAAATACATATTTTTGGCTATGCTTTTCTGGAATATGGCAAGTTATTTCATACCATTATCAACATCTCTATTTTCATCTGATGTTTCAGCCAAATAGATGACTAGAAAGTTAAGTATTTGAATTTATTCCCTCAGTAAATATTAAACGCTTACCAGGTACCAGATATTCTACTAGGTACAAGGGATAAAACTATGAATAAGAACAGCTCTTTCCTTAAGAAACTTACCATTATAACAATAGTTATAATACAATAATGGTGATGATGAGAAAGTAGCACAGATTGCTATGGGAAGACAGAGGAGGGGCACCTAATACCAATGAGAGATCAGGAAAATCATCCAGTTGTGATGTGCACAATTTAATTATATAGGAGGGACATATCAGCTGATTTGTCTTACAACTAAGTATGTAACAGAACTGAGATCCCAACCCAGGATCTCTTACCCAAATGTCTTTCTACATCACCACACCACTTTGGTTTTTTCATGTGCAAAAATGAGGATAATATTACTCCTTAAAGCTTTTGTGAAGATTAAATAAAACTTATGAAGCACACTGGCCTGATGCCTGGTCCTGGCAGACCTTACTAATGTCCACCAGAATCTGGTTCTTTTACCTGTCCTGGATCTTAGTCTATCCTGACTAATACACTGGTCCATAATACATGCTCCACAAATTTTCTTCTCTCCTTTAACAATAATATAGGGCACAGGGTGATAGAAATAAGCTTTAAATTAAAAAAAAATTAAAATTTAGGGCATGAATTGCACAGCTGCATGTAATATATCCTTATTCCAGGTTCTGAGACAAACCAAAAGCAGCTTATGATAGTTGAAAAAGTCACTATGCCCTAAGACCAGCTGAAATGAAAAATCCATTCGCTGTCAGAAAAAAGTCACCTCTCATTTCTTTCATTCTTCCAAACCAAATTATTTAAGGTTAAAAATAGCAAAAGAACCTTATGAAAAAACATATAAATGCTAAAAATCCCAGCCTGAGGTTTCGGCAACTATTCTTAACACACCTTCAGAGGGTTTGACTGTCATTACTACAAATAGAAGACTTCCAGGAAGGCATTATTCAACAAAAAGAAGTCTTTTATTTTCTCTACAAATCTGGGACATGGAGAGAAAGATGAGAGTAAATATAATTCCAAGTTTTCCACTCAAACAAATCTAAATGCTTCTGCCTAGCACTCAACGTCTTGATGATATGTTCTCATTTGCTAACTAACCGCATTTCCCACTTTTTTTTTCCAATATAGACTCCATTTTCATCGTCTCCTCAAAGTTCACAAACAAGCCATATTCATGCTTTCTTTATGTCTTTATCCATTTGCCTGAAATGCTCTTTTCTCTTACTTGGAGAATGGGCTCTAGGTCTGCTTCCTGTAATTGTATTCTGTCCTCTAAGATTCAATGCTTTTTAAAAATTTATTGATTTGCT
The DNA here is from genome assembly GCF_028021215.1 of Eschrichtius robustus. Taxonomy (NCBI): domain Eukaryota; kingdom Metazoa; phylum Chordata; class Mammalia; order Artiodactyla; family Eschrichtiidae; genus Eschrichtius; species Eschrichtius robustus. The sequence goes on from NC_090828.1 coordinate 67,786,250, forward strand.
TTTATTTTACCTTTTAAAAAAATTGAGATATAATTGAAATATAACCTTATATTAGTGTCAGGTGTACAACACAATATATGTATTATTGCAAAATGATCACCACAATAAGTTTAGTTAACATTCGTCAATACTTTTTACGGCCAGTAATTTTGTCTCTTATCCGAACTATGGGTTCTTAAGAACAGGAATGGTTTTTTACAGTTCACCTCCATCTCCTCAAAGCTCTGGCACAGTACTGAGCACACGATCAGCAGTAAACAAATACTTCTTGGTTGATTGGTTTGTAAGTGCATGTGGAGATGGGTAATGCAGTTTGAGGAAGAATCATGGAAAATTGAAGGGGTTCCAACAGAAGGACTTGTGACAGAAGTCAGAACTAGTGTCTAGGGGTGTGTGGAGGGCTTGAACATCATCCTCTGCGGTTGTTTAAAGCTGAGTATTAACAATTAGTGACCACTGGACAGCGGGCAGTAGGATAACTGCCTCACAGAGAATGAAAGCAGGCGATCAAGCACTTCAAAAACTTTCCTGCTTGGGAACAGCTTTGGTGGCTAGAGAAAGAGGCCCTGAAAATTATACTGTTCCCATGTTAAACATTAGACATTGCATTCTCTGCCGTCATCTCCACTTTTGGGAAGCAGATACATGATCAGTGGGTATTCTGTATGTGCTATGTCATTTTACCCAAACTGTCATCTAAGTTATGGATACAGCACAAAGATGTTTTATATAACAGTGGAGTGTCAGTTAGTTAATAATGTTGTGATACATACTCATGTGAAGTGTATTAGCATCAATAAATACTAATAAATATTTAAGATGTTTGGGCAGGTTTTTCTCAGCTGCCTAGTTGTACTGTACTATCCTGTATATCCTGTTATGAAAGTCGTTTTCAGGTATATTATGTTAAACCAGGTGTTGAGCTAGATTTCACATTCCTAAAAAGGAAAGGTCGCGTGGTAGACAGAGACATGAACTGAGGCGCTTGAGTAGAAGCAGAGGAAGGAAGGATTGAAGTAGCTGTTACACTGACCTCAGTTTATTCATTTGAAAAGTATCTCTTCTATGCCAGCTACTGTTCCACACACTGAGGAGCTACAGGTGAACAAGACAGACACCCTCTGTAACCATGGTGCTTATGTTCCATTTGGGGTGATAGACAATCAATAAATGAATTAATGATAAAGAGATTCAGACAGTGATTGATGCTATGAAGAAAATAAAACAGGGTGTTGTAATAGAGTGAGGGAAGGGTTGACGAAGAAAGACTGTCTGGAGAGGTGACATGTAAGCAGAGGCCTAGATGACATAGGGGAGCTGCACTGCCCGAATGCGGGGGAAGAGTGTCCCAGCAAAGCCCTTTAGGCTGCACTGAGCTTAGTATGTTTGTGTCTGAGGAACAGCAGGCAGGCCAGTGTGATAGGAGCCTGGTGAAGGACACAGGAACGAAGGGGATGGGTCAGACCTGTAGGCCATGGGGAAGAGTTGGGCTTTAGCTTAATTGAAGATCGGACCCCTCACTACTGTTTTACTGATGCTGGTAGTGCCTGAACATATTCCACCTGCTCCTAGGCTGTAGCTTCAGGTCCGTGTTCTCTCCTTTCTCTTGTCCTAGCTGCTGTTCCGAGGACTCCATCATCTTTCAAACAGAAAGACTTAACGTCTTTGACTGATTATTTGGAGAAAACACATACCCGGTGTTTTGCATGAGTCTTTCCTTACAAAGTATACTTGGTCCTCATGTGTGGTTATTCTGCAACAAATGGTGTACTAGTTATGGCACTAAAATCTGAATGTGAGAAGCTGCACTTCATCTCTTATGGTGTTGGTGCCAGGGCCAACTTATCCATGTGGCACAGTGCCTAAGGCCCACAATACTCTATTTAAAACATAAAAATGTTTCAATTTATTTTAAAAATCAGAAGAAAAAAAATGAACTTTTAGGTTAGAGAATACAAGTAATATTAATATATTTATTTTTATGCCAATGCAGTCATAAAATATAATTTAAAATATTTTTATGGAAGAAGAGGCCCATGAAGGCGAAGTGTCTAGGGTCCATGAAAGTCATAATGCAGCCCTTGTTGGTGCTTATGTGATAATAAATACTAAGGTACTGTTTAGTCTTCAATACAATTATTGTTTGCACAGAAAAACATTTTATTTTGTTCATTCTAGTTTAATGATTTAATAGACTCTAAACTATTTGAATAGTAAACCCGTAACAGTGAAAAAATTTTGTGTATCCCATAGGTGTACATTTATTTATAATATATATATTATCTACTACTGTACTGTTATATTGTATGAAATATAACATATAGTTATAAGTATATAAATAGAAGATTTTAAAGTCTAGATTAAGGGTGAAATAATGTTTAAATAATTTTCAAGTTACTAATGATACATAAAATCTTTGCTCTTAAAGTTATTGATAATTATTTTTAGTGAAAACCATATAATTGAACATGCTGAAATTCTATGAAAGTTTTATTTTAACATTTAGTAATATGAAAGTCAAGTTAAAGGTTCAACTTTTTAAACTTGGTTTTAAAGGCTAACATAACTGAAGAAGATATTTACAAAAAATGTTATATTCCAATGAAATGAGTACATCAAGGGAAATACTTAGGAAATCATGATACCAGTTTTTCAATTCCATCTACCAATTACACAAGCAGTTTTTGAAATTCAGCAACTTGGTGTCTTCTTGAGTAAAAGCCACTTGTTTTTGACACCTAATCAGAAGTTGTTGCATTGTTACACTTTTAGCAAGATCCACTGAAATCTTCAGAAGATTGTTAAACAGATTGTAAAATGTTAGTTATTTTTTAAAGTAAAGAGCAGTCATGAGAGAATTTATAGTTGTCATATTTATATCTGCTGTTAAAATGCAGCAAAATCATATATTTTCAAAAATACTTTCTCTATATCAATGAGTTTCAAAAACAATTACTAATCACTCATTATTAAAACATCCACTTTATTTTGATGTGCTGGATGAAAACATGTCTTTTTTCAAAAAAATATCTACGAGGTAGCATTCTGTTGAGACCCACCTACCAGTGCAGAAAAGTACAGCAACTCTGAAGCACTTATCTAATTTGTAAAAGAAAAATGTATGACTCAATTTTTATTTCAACCACCACTTCAAGTACTTCAACGAGATAACTAGTGAATGTCTTTGTAGGACACAACTTTGTGGTCACTGTCTTTCTCATTACAAAGTATTTAAAGGTTGTAATACTTAAAATAATACATTTTCAAATTCACTTGGTGGGACAAGGAAATTGCAATACATGGCAAAATGCTGAAAGGGAACCCAGGAGTGGTGGAGCAGTGCTGGCTGTCACAGTGTGCTTTCCATGTACCTTGCACTCACTGTATGATCCATGACCTCCTGATACACACAGCAAGTGAGGTGCCAGTGTAAATATCTATATTAATGATTAGTACCGCTGAATTTCTTTTCTACTTTTTTTAGGCAAGAAATAAATATATTTGATGTTTTCATCTTGCACTATAATGGATTATTTGTCTTTGAAGAACATTCTGTAAAATTGCCATTGGGTGTTCCTCATCTTTTAGAAATTTTTTATTCTAGTTGTCTTCTCCTAACATATTTACTATGACATCAGTTCCTTTTTGTAATTTTTACCAATCAAAATGTTCTTTAAAAGTAACAATAACAAACAAATAAATATAGAGATTACTGACACTTTCTAAACAGTCTGTGCATTTGCTAGGATTCTTTTTGGGGTTTCTCATGTCAGCTGAAATTAATAATAGAGATTAATTGAAGAAAAAACTCCTTTCTCCAATTAAAAAGTAATTTTGCAAAGCCTCTGTTCATTATTCGAAAAGAACAAGCTTACATCAGCAAAAAATATTCAGAAAGCTATGAAATATGCATATTCTTATTATGACTGAGCAAACACAGGGAATATAATCAATACTTTATAATAACTTTGTATGGTATATAATCTATAAAAATATAGAGTCACTATGTTGTACACATGAAACTAGTGTAATATTGTAAATCAAGTATACTTCAAAATAAAAAGACTGAGCAAACAAATTTTGATCTTGAGCAATAAAGTTATTTTTTCACTTTTTGTCTGCTTTCTGTACGAGTATCACATACTTATACAATAGAAATATGCTGTGTGTTTATCAACCCCCCAAAAAATCCAAATATAGAACAGTATTTCTGTGGCTTTAGCATTATTAAAGGTTAGAGAAGCAAATGTTACTTATGTCAAGTTGGAATTTTTAAAAAAGTAAAATGACATTATCTAACTTACCAAAGATTGGAAACCAGAGGGCAAACAGGGATTAGTATTTCAGAGACAAAATATTAGAAATAGAAAAGAGTACATTAATAGCTGGGATAAAGTCATTCAATTAACTGACTATTTTCAATTCAAAGCCGACTATAACATGAGTTGCTAATAATTCAATTCATATTTGAATCAAGTCGAAAACTCGGCTTAGAAGAATATCGCTGAATGTTTTAAGAATTTACCAGGAATCCTTTATGCATTAGTATTGCCTATTACTTTTATTCAAAATGGTGGTGGTGGGGAGGGAATGCCTGGGAAAATAAGCCAGTTTTGAAGTAGTATTGTAAAAAAAAAACTTTAAAAGTAAATGGCCGCGGAAAAAAATTCTATTCAGCTCATCAAATTTGCCTTGGTCTAATCCATATTTACCAACTTACTTCCTCCTAGCTATTTCCATCATTTTCTATCATTAAACTAAGACAGTAGCTCTCAGTCTTGAAACTAGCAGAAATAACCTCCTGAGGGAAGTAATAACTACCTACCTCTTTGACCGCACCTTCTCTGTCTACTTTGAGGCTTCTTCTTCCTCCTTCTGTCCCCTAAATGTTCCTGCCTGAGGTTTGTTCAAGTTTTTACTTTTTGCTTTTCAGACCCTTGCCTCTGATAATCTCATTTACCCTATGATTTCAATGATTGCCTCCCGGCAGAAGAATCCTGAATAGGTGACTCCAGCAGAAATTTTTCAAGCTATAGTCTCATATCCCAACTTCCTGCTGGTCATCTACATTTGGATATACTACAAGCAGTACAAACTTAATGTCTACAAACCTAAAAGCATGATCTTCCTACATCATCAATTTAACTCCTCTGTTTCTGTTAGTGCTTCATTCCCCTACCTATGTTGCCTTGAGACTCGGAGCTCTTTAAATTATTTGCCTTCTCCCTTACTGTTCCATCCTTACTATCATTACTTGCACTATTTTCAATAACATCTTAACTAGTCTCCTTACTTCTAATTGAGGAACATGTCAACTTGAATCATCATTCTAATTGATGATTGTGTTTGTGTTTCATATCTTCTTTAAAAACCTGTGTTTGCTTCCTATTTACTTATAAAAGAATGTTCAAATTCCTCAGTCTGCCATTCAAGAATTTAATGATCTGTCCTACCTTTCTAGATTCATTGTCCATCATCATATAACTTATAGCTTATACACTTAAGTTGAACTTTATTACTTAATCTTTCCCCAATATAACATGCAGTATCTTGCCCCTTCACCTTGGCTGATGTTGTGCTGCTGCACAACCTTCAAAACCTAGTTCAAATTAAATCTTTTCCAAGATGCTTTACCTGATAACTCTAGCTAGCTGGGATCTCTGTTGATTTGTTCCTACAGGCACCATGATGCAATGGAAAGGGTATGGGCTTTGGAATTCTCTACATCTAGGTTCCAAAGTCATTCTGTTAGCTTTGTGACAACAGGAAAGTCATCTAACTAAGTCTTGGTTTTAACATATATACAAAATGAGAATAATACAACTTAGCAACAAGTTCAAAAGAAATCCTGTGTGATATGATTGATGTCACCAGAAGGAGTCCAGTTGAGTAGCTAGCTACCAGTAAGCCTAAGAAGGTAAAATTTTTCTTCATTAAGATATATCAAATACTTGGGATTTCCCTGGTGGCTCAGTGGTTAAGAATCCGCCTGCCAATGCAGGGGACACGGGTTCGAGCCCTGGTCCGGGAAGATCCCACATGCCGCGGAGCAACTAAGCCCATGAACCACAACTACTGAGCCTGCGCTCTAGAGCCCACGAGCCACAACTACTGAAGCCCGCGCGCATAGAGCCCGTGCTCTGCAACAAGAGAAGCCACCACAACGAGAAGCCTGCGCACCGCAATGAAGAGTAGCCCCCGCTCGCCGCAACTAGAGAAAGCCCACGCGCAGCAACAAAGACCCAACGCAGCCAAAAATAAATAAATTCATTTATATATGTATAAAAAGATATATCAAATACCAACTAAGGACTAGGCACTTTAAAATAAAGGGTGATGATGAAGATAAACACAGTCCCTGCCTTCACAGAGGTAATAGTCTGAATTCACCTCAGCCCAGAGTCTAGTCCTCTACTTTGCAGACTCAGAAATGACCTGGAATTGATTAGATTAACGCATATGATACTTGCTTAACACTGATATGTGAAACCAGAATAAACAATTTCTTATTTATACTGAAAATGTAACTGTCAAACAAACTGACCCCTCAACGTGGTCTAACCAGTTAGCTATGGAATCAGAATGAGAAGGGGAAAAGATTCAAATATTTGGTGGACTTGGGTTCTGATGGCCAGATGGGCCAATCTGTAACACAGGAAGAGGGACTTTCTTTGTTAATACATGTGTATTAAGAGATGACACCTGGCATATCAAGTCCAAGAGAGGCTACAAAACAATACACCTCTCCTACCTTCCTCATTTCCTAAAGATTTGCAGAAGAGGTTCCCAAATATTCCTATGGATCTTAAAGGTAGGGATAAAAATGCTCACCATAGATCTCTGCAAAAAGTATTATCTTATGGTGAGGCTGGGGGTTATGCTGAGAGAAGTGGATAGAACTCTGAACTAAATTCTGAGCAGAACTTATGAATGTGAGGACAAGGCAAAGAGAAATCACTGGATAAAAAAGGATGAACTCAGTTGAGTATCTGCCATTTGGCAAAATAGCAGCTCAGGGCCAAAGATTAGATTTCAATTTCAAGCCAAAAAAATGTCATTATTGTACTCCTATAAAATTATGTGTTTGGTAATATATTATCTAAATTTCTTGAAGGCTGATACAAGGCCTGGTTTGGCTTTCTATTAGAACACCATACCCAATAGATAATATGCTCTGCATCAATACTTAAGAAAGGAATGAATGACCCATCTTATCCTTAAACAAACGGCATACATATTATCTAGGCATCATCTGCACATTGGGTAAACCCGCTTATGAGAGAGATCTTTGGTGACTGGAAGAGAACATTGAAGTAGGCTTTAAATGGCATGAGACTTAAGTAGTACTAGGTTGGCACCAGAAGGGAGGTTGAAATCTTATCTCTAGCTTCCCTGTATCCCTTTGATATTTGAGTGTCCGTTAAAAGAGAGATCCCCAAGACATATTGGCTGGGCATGATTAAATGGAAAATATAGAGTCAAAACAGCCTAAACAAAAAAACATTTTTCTGAGGTTTGTCTATACCCATTCTGCAGGCCTTTTAGCCCCTCACAAAACTGTGGAGTGCATAGTAATCATAATAAGCTGTTAATTATTATTATTATTATTATTATTATTATTATTATTATTTATCTCTCTACCCATCACCAGGTTCATTCCAAAAACTATTGATATTTCAGGTGGCTAGCACACACATAGCAAGATAACAATAAAAATAACAGCAATGACCAAAATATACAGAAGGAAGTCATAGTCAATGCTGAACATAAGGAAAGGAAAATAAGCTACAACCATGGGTAGTGCTCATACAGAGAATGCAGGCTTTTGGGATCTGTATACCTGCTATAAATGGACTATAATAGTGACACTGAGCTTTCTTACACAAGCATTTGAACTTCACAGGTATATTCTGATTTTCCTGGAAAATCCAAGTTCTTTAGAACATGAGCAAAAAGAATCTCTAGGGAAAGAAGAGTATATTAGCCTTTCTTCAGGGTATACTGTCAGATTTCCTTAGGCCTAAACCCACAGTGCATTGCTGGTTTAAAAACCACTACCTGAGATTTCAATTCCTGTAGAATGCTCCTTAAGTGAATTTTCATTTCTACTTTATCTTGCCACTATCTCAATCTTTTTGCCCTTTCTTCCTTCTTTCCCTCCTTCCATTCTTCCTCCCTCCTTCCCTCCCTCCTTCCTTCCTTCCTTCCCTCCTTTAAAAATCTAATCTTGGTATTCGCTTAAGACATTCATTCAGAGGCTAGTCTTTCACTTTGCTGGCATTGCTATTTAAATAAGAGATACCTAATTTGTTTATATTTTTAAAAAAATTAATGAGAAGGGAACTATATTGAGCCACTGAAAGTAATAAAAATTGAAATATAAAATATTTTATACTTTCATACAAAAAGCTGGCAGAATCTCTGTGAGCCATCTGGAGCTCAGGAGTTTGAGAGCGTGCATATTTTTGATCTAATGAAGGCAGGCACGCACAGGTGTGCTGGTAGGCACTCACGAAACGTCATGCTTCCAGGACTGGAGAAGAAAGTATGCTCCCTGTAGTATTGTTGTGGTTTTCTTTTCCACTTAAAAAAATGATATTGTGGGACTTCCCTTGTGGTGTAGTGGTTAAGATCCATGCTCCCAATGCAGGGGGCTCGGGTTCGATTCCTGGTCAGGGAACTAGATCCCACATGCATGCCACAACTGTTTGCGTGCCACAACTAAGGAGCCCATGTGCTGCAACTAAGGAGCCGGCTGGCTGCAACTAAGACCCAGCTCAACCAAATAAATAATAAAATAAATAAAAATTAAAAAAAAATGATATTGTATGGAATGTAGCTCATAAAAGTGTCAAACTGGTAGTTTTGCAGCCCCAAATTTCTTCCTGCAAAGCAAGGAAGGAATATTACAAATTTGCTGAAACATTTTTAGTAATGGGACTTAACTGGGGTATTATAGGAACTTATAAGCATGCCAAAAATTTTACATGAAATAGGTTGAGCATCTGGAGGTTCTGGTAAGAGATAAATGAATACATTCTTAAGAAGTGCAGGTAGCTTTGCATGTTAAGTCAATTATTGCTCCTAGAAGTTTCATTTTTAATTAGGCACAAAGATTACTTAAAATGGCCATTCATGGCAGAGGGCCACTTAACAGAAGATAATGGGATCTCCAGTAGATTGTTCTCCTGTAAAATAGGTTCCTGCACTGGCTGGCCATGGGGCCACCCTCCTAAGTTAGAAGAACTTAAATTGTTACTATTATTCTCCTGTGCTTTATATTACTCAGGGGTGGACTTTATCTTCTAAAAGCCACTGAAAAAAATGTATGGCTCCTAGATCAGAGAGAAGATGCTTAAGTTTTCCCACAATTACTAACTGCTTTGCTAGCACAGCTAGCTGTAAGCGGTGGGGTGGGGGGTGGGGGGAGAGGGGCTACAAAAGTCCTATTTTAAAGGAATAAAATATAGAATAGGCTAAGATTTGATGATGAAACTTCATTTGTCAGTTCTAGAGGATAGCTAAAAGGCTGAGCAATTTTTTATACTCTTGTGAGAGCTATGACAATAGAGCACTATCAAGGTAGAGAAAGGAATCCTGGTTAACACCCCTTGATTTGGGATGGGTCACCAAAAGGATGAACTCTAGCAGTAATGGTGAATCAGAAGTAGTAAGTCTTTGGAGGACCTAGAGCTCAGCTTTGAGTCATCAGCAGATGAGATAATTCCAGAGTGCTAGTTCTTCCTGGAAGCAGGCGGAAGAAATTACAATCCTTTCGAAAGGAAGCTAGCATCGTCCTAGGCCTCCAATTATTTCTAAAAGTTATTTTGCAAATCAATGTCAGGTAAACAAAAATAAATAAATAACCAGGAGCTTAAAGAGACAATAAGACATGAATCAAATATAACAAGAATAGCAGATAATAGACACATGGGGGGTTCAAAGATTGGCATTATAAGACACATCTTCTAAATAACACATTACTTTCAAGGAGATAAGAAACAAGACTGCGAGTTTTAACAGGTATTTAGATACTAAAAATAGGATAATTTTACATGAATTTATGTATGAATGAATGGATCTATTAATATCTTGGACACAGCTAAAGAAAGATATGTCAGGAAAAAAATGTCTAGAATAAAGTATGAAAAAAAATTGGTAACGCATGAGAAACCATAAAAGACAAGGAAGGCACAGTGATAAGGTCTAAGATATATATAATTAGAATCCCAGAAAGGGAGAAAAGAGAGAAAGGGGAAAGAGCACTATTTGAAGAGATAATGGCTAAAAACATTTCCAAGTTGACAAAAAATGTTACGTCACAGATTCAAGAGCACTTACAGACTGCAAGAAGAATAAATAAAAATAAATCCTCACCTAGGTACAACACAAAACAATTGCTGAAAATCAAAGTAAAAGGAAACCTTAGAGTAAGGGGAGGGAAATAGGACTCAGATTACTTTCAAAATAAATGACAATTAGACTGAGTTGATTTCTCAATATAAACAAGTAAGCCAGAGCAATGGAAGAATATATTCAAAGTGTTGAAAGAAAGTAGTGCCAACCAAGAATTCTATAGGTAGCAAAAGATCCTTTAAATATGAAGCTGAGCAGAAAAGAACATTTAACAAAATCCTATAAGTCTTCATAATAAAAACACTCAAAACTAAGAATAGAAGTTAACTTTTTCAACTTGATAAAAGTCAAGTCTATGAAAACACACAGCTAACACCATACTTAATGCTGAAAGATTGAATTTTCCCCCCTATGATAAGAATCAAGACAAGGATATCTGTTCTCACTACTTCTATTCAACATTGAACCGGAGGTTCTAGTCAGGGCAGTTAGGCAAAAAGAAAAAAAAGAATAAAACAAGAAAAACAAAATAAAAGGTATCCAGACAGGAAATAAAGAACTAAAATAGTCTCTATTTGCAAATGACCTGATCTTGTATGTGAAAAATCCTAAGAAATCACACACACACACAAAAAAACACCCAAAAACCTAATAGATCTAATAAGTGAGTTTGGCAAGGTTGCAGGATACAGGATCAATATACAAAAATCAATTTGATTTATATAAAGTAGAAATGAATAATCCAAAAATGAAATTAAGAAAACAATTCCATTTACATTAGCATCAAAAAGATAAAGTACTTAGTAATAAATTTTTTTAAAGTAGTACAACATTTATAATCCAAAAACTAGAAAACGTTGTTGAAAGAAGCTAGAGAAGACCTAAATAGATGAATAGACGTATCTCCAAAGAAGATATACAAATGGCCAATAGGCACATAAAAGATGTTCAACATTGTTAGCCATTTGGGAAATGCAAATCAAAACCATAACAAGAAACCACTTGGCACCCACTGGAATGGCTATATTCAAAAGAGAGATAATAAGTGTTAGTCAAAATGTGGAAAAATCAGAACCCTTTTATATTGCTGGTTGGAAAGCAAAGTGATGCAGACACCTTGGAAGATATTCTGGAAGTTCCTTAAGTGATTAAACATAGAGCTACCATATAGCTCTGCAATTCCAAATAGAAGTGAAAACATATGTCTGCACAAAACCTTGTATGCAAATGTTCGTTGTGGCACTATACACAATAGCCAAAAAGTGGAAAAAATCCAAATATCCATCAAATGATGAATGGATAAACAAAAATGTATATACATACGATAGACCATTTTTCCTCAGTAAAAAAGGAATGAAGTACTTACATGTGCTACAACATGTATGAACCTTGAAAACTTATGCCAGGTGAATGAAGCTCTCTCCAGGGAGCGTCCAACTATGTTGAGATATAGTTCACACACCATATAATTCACCACTTAAAATGTACAATCCAATAGCTATTAATATATGCACAGATTTGTACAACCAACATTACAATTAAATTTAGAACATTTTCATTGCCCCCAAAAGAAACTCATACCCGTTAGCAATCACTCTCCATTTTACCCCAACCCATGCAGCCCTAGGTAACCAATAATCTACTTTCTGTCTCTATAGATTTGCTTATTCTGGACATTTCATACAAAAGTGCTCTAATATCCTCCCATTATCTGGAAAGATGGTAAAATTAAATAAATATAATTTGATAAGTCAAGAATATACGCTGTGATAGCTGATATAATCACTAAAAGAATAGTAAAAATGTGCATTAGTCCCAAGTTAGTAATGAAGGAAACAGATGGCACATTCAAGCTGGGTAATTTGAAGAGAGCTTAATAAAGGAGCTCTTTATAAAGATGTGACCAAGTTTAAACAAAACAAAATAAAATATAACAAAAGGAGATAGTGCAGAATGCAGAACTCCATTGTGTCAAGAAGTGTCTGAGATTTTGCTCAGCTTGCAAGCTGACAAATTATCCTGCTGTAGTTTCAAGGATGCTGGCAAAAGACACAAAACTCCTGGGTGAGAGACAAAGGACAGTTTGTCATTCACAGTAATAGCAGTAGCCAGAGTATCAGCATTTGTGCAGTTCTCTGAGCCTGAAATTCCCATAGGGTTACATAAAGAGGTCAGATAACACTTACACATGTAGTAGATTGCATTGCAGGAGAGGAACCATGCCACCTGACAGGGGAAAAAGAGAATAAATATCCCAACTTCATATTCTTCCCACTTTTCAATCTCTTACTGGTGTCTTCCATTGAACAAAACCAACCAGAAATCAGAAAGCAAGGAAGCTCTTTGATGTCATCCATAAAGCTGACCTTCCTGGGGCCCAGGGCAAGGTGGAAAAGGATGGCAAATGAATGAGTCAGATGGGACAAATGAATAAGCAGAGGGGAAAACATGAAATAATACAAAATAATCCAAGAGAAGATAAGAAAGAAGGGGAAAAGGAACACAGAAATGGTTAGATAAGGAGAGAGCACTTCTTGGGATAGAGATTTAACCCAAAATGTTCTTCAATTAAAAGCAATGATCATCTACTTGGATAAAAACCAAATGAGCAAAGAGACTTAATCATATGTCATTTACAAAAGACACTTCTAAAACATGGAGATAAAAAAAATGTTGACACAAAGTATGGAAAAAAGATGTACCATAAAACATCAGCCAAACTGTATTAGTATCAGACAAAAAGGTGAAGGCAGAAAAGTTACTAGAGATAAAGGCGAACACCTCAAAATGTTAACTGTTTCAATTTACCAAGAAGACCTACTAATTCTAAATTTGTAAAATAATATACTAAAATTAACTTATAAAAACATAGCCTTAACACCTATAAAGCAAAATAGAACGTATACAGTAAAAAAAAAAAAATCCACAATCATGCTGGGGGATTTTAATATAACATCTCTCAGAATATGGTAGAATAAACAAATAAAAAATCATTATGAATACAGAGAATTTAAACAACATGGTTGACACATTTGACCTAATTGACATGTTTTATATATATATGTAAAACAATAAATCCAACAACCACAGAAAATACCTTCATTTCAAGCATACACATACTATTACAAATGTTGACCATATGCAGGGCCAAAAAGCAAGTTTCAACAAATTTCAAAGGACTGAAATCATATACATTCTGTGACAACAAGGAAATTAAACTACATATTAAAAAAAGAACAAAACAAAAAGACAGCTAGAAAAAACTCTATCATAATGGAAAATACATTGAACTGAATAATAATCAAAATACAGCTCATTAAAGCTTGAGAGGTACAGCTATGGTCATACCTCAGAGGAAATACATGTCTTTAAATGTGAACATTAGAAAATATGAAAAGCTAAATATCAATGAGCTATAAGCATCCACATGAAAAATTTAGGGGAAAAAAAAAAGAATAGCAAATAAACCCAAAGAAAGTGCAAGAAGGGAAATAGAAAAGATAAGAATGGAAATAAACAAGATCAAACACAAACAGACAATAAGGTCATTCCTGAAAAGCTTTAAAATTCATAAATTCTGGTGAATATAATCAAGAAAAAAAAGAGAAGGCACAAATATCCAATGTTAGGAATAAGGAATAGGCCAACACAATAAATCCTTTAGGTATTAAAAAGTTAAGAAGAAAATATGAATAATTTTCTGCTAAAACATTTGAAAATTTAGATGAAAGAGATGAATTCCTATAAAATGCTACTTCTCAAATAGACACTAGAAGAAATAAGAATATTAGAGTAGTCCTATAACTATTAAAAATATTAAGCCATTTATTAAAAACTTTCCCGCAAAGAAAACCACGGGGCCAAATTACTTTATAAGTAAATTGTATTAACTATTAAGGAACAAAGAACACCAATGTTATATATACACTCTTTAAGGAAAGATAAAAAGAGGGACACTCCTCATCTATAATAAGGCCATCATAACCTTATACCAACACCTCATAAGAATATTATGAGAGAGAAAAATTACAGGCCAATCTCATTCATGAACACAGATGCAAAAATTATAAACAAATATAAAAAAAATGTAAGAAAGAATGAGTAGGGTTTATTCTATGAATGCAAGTTTAGTTTACCATTAAAAAAATCAACATAACTCATTACTTCAATAGAATGGAGGAAAACCATATAATCAACTCAGTAGTTGCAGAAATGCTGTTTAATAATATTCAATATCCACTCATGATAAAAATTCTTAGCAAACAAGGAATATGAGGGAACCCTCCTTCCTTATGATAAGGGTATGACAATATTATATTTAGTATATATCCATTTGAGATGGGGAATAAGACTAGAATCTGTGCTACCAACACTCATACTCAACATTGTTCTCAAATTCCTAAGCAGTGTAGTAAAACTAAAAAAAGACATAAAGATATAAAAATTAGGACGATGATTGAAACTGTCATTATTCATAGATAATATGGTCATGTACATTGAAAACCTAAGAATGTTTTCAGTAAAATTTCTAGAATTAATGTGTGAAAGTAATTATGTGGTAAAAAAAGATCAATGCACAGAAATCAGTTGTTTTTCTCATCAACAACAAATGATAGAAAATCAAATTTTAAAAAGGTATCCAAAATAGTGTAAAAATATCAGATATCTAAGAACATGTTTAACAATATATGTGCAAGGTATCTATGAAAAAAACCATGAAGCATCATTGCAACAAATTAAAGATATAATCAAGTGAAAAGACATAGCAATTTCATGGATTGGGCCTTTGTAAAAATATTATTTCTCCCCAGATTGATTTATAGATTTAATATAATCCAGTCAAAATCTCAGCAGGTCTTTGCAGAACTTGTGACTCTAATTCTAAAATTAATAGACTGAAGAAGAATAAAATGAGAAAAGCCTTGTTCTACCGAATATTAAGACCTTTTATAAATCGTAGTAATCAAGGCAATGTGATATTGGCATAAATATTGATAAATAAACCAATGGAATAGAAGAGAGAGCCCAGAAAAGACCCATGGATGGATGAACAATTGAATTAGACAAAAGAGGCACTGTAAAGTTGTGAGGAAAGAATAATCCTTTCAGTGAATGAGCCTGTGACAATTACCTATTTATGGGGACAAAAATAAAAAACCTCTATATTTTCACACCTTCATACCATTAGAAAAAAAAAATCAGGTGGATCACAGATTTAAATGTGAAAAGCAAAACAATAAATTTCTGGAATATACAGGGAAAATTTCTAAGCAGTATACAAAAATATCATCATAAAAAGATAAATTTGGCTATATTATATTAAGAACTTCTGTTTATCAAAAGATACCATTAAGAGATCTAAGATGTGAGACATAGAATGGGAGAATAGATTTACAAGACATAACTAAAAAATAGCTAGTAACTAGAATATAAAACAAATAAGAAAAAGACAGACAACTCATCATAAAATGGGCAGGAGAATTGGTACTTAGCAAAAGAGAATGTCCAAATGGCAAATAATCACGTGAAAAAGTGCTCAACCTCATGAGTCATCAAGAAAAGTCAAATTCCACCATGAGGTATCTCTGTACGTGCACCAGAATATCTATTGTAAGAATTCTAATAATATTCCAATTGTCAAGGATGTGAAGAACTGGGGAAAGGTATGCATTGCTGGTGGTCGTGAAAATTGGTACAATTAATCTGAGAAACTGGCAGAATCTACAGGAGATGAGCATAGACACACCATGACCTCACAATGCCACTCCTGCATACATGCCATGCAGAAATGCATGCATATGTGCACCAAGAGAAGGGTGCAAAATGTTCACTGCAACAATACTAATAACAGTCCAAATCTGGAAATAGCTCAGATGTTTATCAGTAGTAGAATGGATACATGAATTGTGGTATTTACATACAATAGAAGAGTTAGAAAAACTACAGATACTTGTAAAAGCATGGAAAAATATGGTAAATAACGTGTAAAGGGAACAAAGTCAAGCACGAAAGGATCATACTGCATGAATCCATTTAAAGTTCCAAACCAGACAACCTACTCTATTGTGAGTACGGATGGATACTTACGGTTAAACTATGAGTTGATTACTCTGAAAATCTGGATTGGAGGGCGGGACTTTTGGAGGACTGACAATAATGCATTTCATGATCTGACATCAGTGTTTGCCTTGTGATAATTCATCACACAATTTTGTCTGTGAACTTCTTTTCTGTACATGTGTTATCTTTCCCAGTATAAAGGGTTAAGACATTTGATTTGATGAGAAAGGGAGAGAATAAAGCAAGGAGGACATATTTTCCTTAGGGGTAGGAAGGCTGGGAGGGGCCAGGAGACAAACTGCTTCCTTTGTCATTTTACAGACTCAAATCAAAAAGGACAAGGGCCACTAGGGGAGGACTCGTTCTTTGGTGCCAAGATATCTGCCTTATTGTTTCAGATATCTTCGTTAGTTATGGGAAGGAAAATCTCTTTTTAACTTCCCTTTTGACAGAAGAATGCCTCTGTATTCTCTTAGGCTGTACTAGGTCTGGTAGTATTCTGCGCCTTTTATGTTGCATAATTCTTTATTTAGAATCATTTTTTTGTAAACCTCCTGGATACAAAAGCTAGTTTGTTTGTTGGCTTGCTTCAAAAATGTGAATGAGGGAATTCCATCATTCTTGGTATAGATCTTCAAGGTGTCTGGGAGTACTCAATATTAACGTCAATCTACAAGACAAAACTATTTAGGTTCTCATTCCTCAGAGATTTGTTCTTTTTTCTTTTTGTCCCCAGTTACCACAGGTATAACAATTTTTACCCATGGAAGTTAGAGGAGGAGCATAAAGTCTGCAAATGGATACTCCCTGGATTTCCACTAAATGAGAAAATGCCCAGAGAGGGGAGACACAATTGAGATCTCATTCTAACCAATGAATACTCTTTCTTGAGGTTAAAAATTTATGCTGGGAAGTGGAATACTACTGGGCAATAGTATTTCCAGTGATTCCAAAGATACAGTTTCCACCTACCCTTTTCTCTGGCAAAAAAGACAGTCTGCTCCCTCTCTCTCTCTCTCTCTCTGTGTTTGTGTGTGTGTGTATAAGAGACAGAAAGAGAAAGAGTTGTTGAGAATAGAGAGGGGATAAACATTAGCCATTGATTCACTTTCCTGTTAGAATGCTCAAACTATATCATTTTCAGAAAGGAGCAATGGTTGCCTGCAGAACTTTTGGATGAAAAGAGGAATGATTGATGATGATCAAGATGATGAAAGTATACTTCTTTATGTCTTTAGCTCAAGTTATCTGCAAATACATGACTCTTTTTTATTTTGCTGGAATGACCTCAACATATCTATATGCTTTTACATTAAAGTCTCTTAAAACCCACATACGGAATCCAGACCATACTTCAGGGAATTGGATGTGAATGAGGGCTTTGCCTGGCACACAGCATCAATATGTTAGCTATAATCATGATTAGTATTACTGATTTTATCCCTCAGGGGAACTACTGGGCTTAGCCGTTGCATTGCATAACGTGTCCTACAGACCACACCCAACGTGTGACCCAGGCCAGTACTGCTCTTCATTGGGTCTTAATTTTGACATCAGAAAAATGAAGAACTTGGATTCTGTAAGCTCTTTGACTCAAAGATTTCCTGCCTCAGTGGAGTACTCCAGGTTTCTCACAGGCTGGGGGTGAGCAAACCCTGGGTGTCAGCAGTGGTTGGTGCCAAGGGCTGTGTGTGTGTGTGTGTGTGTGTGAACACACAGATATGGAGGAGGGGGTTTTGCCAGTTTCTTCAGGAGGCAGTGTTTGCCTTTCCCTGGGCAGAGGTTGAGAAGGTTAAGAAAACCTGGTGTAACAGATGCCAGGGACAAATATTACCTAATTTGGTCAAAGAACAAAGAGTGTGTAAAATATGTGAAAATCCCAAACAGTGCAGTGGGATGGGGACACTTACAGGAAGAGCAGAAACAGAATTACTACCCAAGAATTCAGAGTAGGGTTGCCTTATCTCAGAGGGTGAGCCTAATGTAATTACCACTTCAAACAGTCTGGATGGTGAGGATGGAATCTTCTGGGTTGGAAGCTTGACTGCACTATTACCAGCCCTATTTGTACCAGGTAGTCCATGACACTGAGCCCCAATTTCCTTAACTGTAAAATGGGGTAAACATCTAATTTATGAGGCTGTTGTGAGGTGCAGCAGGACTAGGCAGAGTGGGGACTCAGTAAATGAGAGCTACTTTTATCAGAAGAAAATTAATTTTTCTAATTCCCAAGATAACGTCAGGTTTACTCATACCTTACTAAGAATCCTCAAACGTCTCAGTAGTTTTCTACACCGATTGTACTCCCTGTTCCCCGTCCACCCCTTCCCCACGCCCGTGTGTTTAGCTGCGGAGTGGAAGGAAGAAGAGGCACGTGGGGGAAAGACCGGGACAAACCCGGCCCCCTGGTCCCCTGGCCTCCAGGCACGGTGGGGCCTGTCATGGCGGCCCGGCGACAGCTTAGGTGATCTCAGACAGCACAGCAGGAAGAATGAAAGGGTCTGGGGGTCAGGGCTGCCCAGACCCCTGCCCCGCCCGCAGTCGGCCAGGCTAGCCCTGCGCGAGCGCCGGCTCACACGGGTCCCACCTCCCGCGGCGCGGGCCCGCCCCGACCTCGGGCTCAGCCTCGCGCTCGGGCGCCCACCTGGGGAGGCGGCGGCCCGGACCTCGGGCGCCGGTAGCCAGGGCCCCGCGCGGGTGGCATGGGCTCCGAGCCAGCGCCCCCCAGCGCCCCAGCCCCCGAGCGGGGCCCGCCCGGCGCCCTCCCCGCCCCCACTGCGCCTCGCCCCGCCGCCCGCGGCCCCCACCCACCGGCCGCTCCTCCCCTCTCCCCACCCTCCTCCTCCGCCCCCTCCCCTCCCCCGCCGCCTCGCCTACCGCCCGGCCGAGCGTCTGAGCCGCCCCGGCCCGGAGCGCAGGCGGCGAGGCCACCGCACCTGCAGCGTGCTCGGGCTGCCGAGCCGGCACCTCGCCTCCCGCCGCCCGACCTCCTTCTCCCCACGCGCCGGGTCTCCCATGACGCCCGAGCTCCCCGGCCGGCGACAATGACCACTTCCCTGCAAGATGGGCAGAGCGCCGCGGGTCGGGCGGCTGCCCGGGACTCGCCGCTGGCCGCCCAGGTGTGCGGCGCTGCCCAGGGGAGGGGCGACGCCCGCGACCTGGTGCCGGCACCCTGGCTGCACGCGCGGGCGCTCCTGCCCCCTCCGGACGGGACCCGCGGCTGTGCTGCAGACAGGTAGGCAGCCCTCGGAGGGCGCGGGGGAGTGTCCTGGGTTGGCAACCGGCGAGGGGGTGAGGAGGCGGTCCTAGGGGGCGAGCCATGTGCCCAGAGCTGGGCCAAGTTTGTGAAACTCTCTGAAGACAATTGCCTTTGAGCTGGCTCCTACCGGATCAGCAGGACATTGCGATCTCTCAGAGCCTTATAAATAGCATCACCGTTTCATTGAGAGCTTCGGATCTCTCTCGCCTCTGCCCGTCGGTGTGAACTAGGAGGCCGAGCTCCAGGCTGGCCAGCCCCCTTCCTTCTTGCTTCGTGGTCCTGCATTAAAAATAAAATCCTTTTCTTTCATATATTAAAAAAAATCATAGAATAAATGAGTTCACCTCCCACATAGAGTCTTACAGCGACCCTGGAGAGGCAAAGCACGGATTGACATTTGAGCAGTCTTGCTGTTCAGCAGGAAAGAATAGAGGCTTTAAAAGGTTTCCCAGTCTCCATAGCATTCAGCACTAAGTGCCTGTAGAGTTCACAATTTCGCACATACTTCAGGAAAGAAAAAGGCTGCAACAATACAAAAATCTGTAGTCCTTTATATTCATACATTTAAGTGGTGCTTTTTTTTTTTTTCTTCTTCAGATTTTCAAAGTGCTTCAACTTCACTGAAGTTAAAATTACTCCGCAGTGGACTAGAGTGCATTAACACCAGCAAGTTCTATTCACTTAACCTTCTCAAAAACACTGCCTTGCAGTTTAGTATCTATAAGCACTTGAAAAATCAACAGACTGTGTGTGGGCAACATTGTGAATGAAATTTGAAGTGCGATGAACCACAGCTATAATTAATAAACCATAACTTCCAAAAGTGATTAGTAAAATAGCATAGGGATGAATTCAGTAAATGTTTATAGACTTCGTCAATTTAGTGGATGCAAAACAATGTCTAGCTCCTCAGGATGATTTTTGCATCAATAATTCTGTAGTCTGTATTTCAGCTTCAGGAAAATTATCAGAAGTGCTGGAAATGGGGTTTCCAGGCCTGGTGATTTTTTTTTTAAAGGCCCCCAAAAAAGGAATACAAAAGAAGATTGATTTATATCAATTAACTAACTTATTTTGACCCATAGAAAGTACACCACAGACCTTTGCCATATACTTTATATAATATTAGTGTTGTCACAGAGTGGTGCATGCTGGCCTTAACTTTTTAATCCTGACAGCAATTATATTTTACATTCTGTTTTATGTAAATTACACTCTATGTTCTCTTGGTGTAGGAGAAAAAAGAAAGATCTTGATGTTCTGGAAATGCCATCTATTCCAAACCCTTTTCCTGAGCTATGCTGCTCTCCATTTACATCTGTGTTGTCAGCAGGCCTGTTTCCCAAAGCAAATTCAAGGAAAAAACAGGTATGCATTTAAAAGTGTTCTAATTCAAAAATCTTAGGAGTTCTACATCCATTTAGTCTTTAAGATACTCTTACACTATTAACAAAGTACTAGCATGGCCTATTTTAAATAACTCTATTGACTGATACAGTTCGTAGCCATTAGTTTCCTTCAGGGTCTCAGTTTTCACATCTGTATAATGGGAACTTTAAAACTTACATGTCAGGCTTTTGGGATGGGTTAAATGAAAGAATATATGTAAAGTACAGAGCCTGGGAGCTATTATTATTCACATTGTGGGTGGGAGAGTTATATATGATAACAGCTGAACGATTTTAAGTCAAAAATTGGAAGGGCTGGCAGTGGTGTTGTGGTGAGATGGGGATTGACTGGTTCTTTTTAATACCTTCTTTAATCTTTCACGTTTTCAACCCAAGCCAAATTTATTTACTAAAGGAAAGTGATAATGGTGAACTGTGGTGAAAGGTAATAGGAGTTTTGGACTCCGCAGATTTTCTTTCAGCGAATTCCTCAGTTTGGAGGCTACTGGCTGCAGAAGGCAGATGACTTGTAAGTGATGATTAGCTTATGAACTTAATTTTTATGATTTTCTTTCTTTTCAAGTTTCTATTTTGGGACTGACTTGAGCAAATTAGACATCAAGGACCAAGCAACTATGGGGAGATCCAAAACAATTATACATTTTTTGAAAAAAAAATTAATGTATCCTAGGATAATCCCATCTCTTTGAATATGCTTTCTCCAAATTTATTTTTAATTTTTTTTATTTTCATTTTTTTCTCCCAATTTTGAATCAACAAAACAAAGAGAAGCTTCACTATGCAAAATGTACCTTGTTCTTGCAAGGGTAGACGCAATAAATTTAAATAGTCAGATGCTTGCAGCAAGGAGAGGGATAATGAACAGAGAGGAGAAGACAGTCAATTATTTTCCCCCATCTGTTGTTCTCTTTCGTTTTTTCAGCACTTTTACTACCTGTGATGGGTTCAATAATGTGTGTTTATAGTTTTAGGAATGAAGGAAATGCCGCATCTTGATAACATACAGTAATAATAGAGACAGTAGAGAAGCATTCCATGGGAATGAAGGAAATGCCCCATCTTGATAACATACAGTAATAATAGAGACAGTAGAGAAGCATTCCATGGGATGTTGTATTTTGATGGATGTCTGGTATAATAAGGCTTATATACTTGTTTTTTTGGGGAGAGGGAGGGGGTTGCAGTTTAATTGGTACATGTGCTTTTTGGATAAGGATTGGAGAAAGTGGGAGTAAATATTCCCGGAGCAGAGGTATGTTCTGAATTAGAGTCTTTGATGGGGGAGGCAAGTCCTTCAGTATGTGGGACTGAGACTTTGGATGGGGAGATGATCAAGGAGGAGACTCTTTCAGGACCTGTAAAGACAGAGCCCAAGGAAAAAACAGCCCTGCTGAAATGTCTGGGCCTTTTAAGAGCTTGGCTTTGGGGTTAAGATGTAAGATGGGAATGTAGATGATAGATTTGTCTGTGCATCATGGTGGTGGAAAAAATCGATTCTGGACTGTCCCTATGATCCAGAATGGGAAAAGGAAATATCTGATGATGGCATAATAGGCATTTGGGGAATTTAATACATTGTTTCCCTATTTATGGAGGGCCTGCTATGTTCCTTGCACCATCCTAGGCGCTGAGGCACTGAGCTGGGCAAAAATGCCACTCGAAGGGTGTTTATCAAGGTGGGGCTTTGATTCGGGGTTGGGTTAAGACTTAGGAGTTGAACAGAGGAAGGAGAGAGGACGGGGTCTACTCCGACTTTAATTTTGTGAATGAGCACTGGGAGAATGCCTCATCTACCAGATGTGTCCAAGGGGCAGCGTTTGTTTTGAATAGGGAGAGAATGTTTTATGCTTAAGTTAATAGCGGGAGAAAAACGAGAAAGAGAGTGGGTGTGAGTGTCAGGGTCAAGTAAAGGTTGTGGCCTAAGTATGGGTAGTCATCATCTTAGAGTAAGACGCCTGATCTTGGGGAATAACATTTCTTCAGATCAGGTTCAGCAAATCGGCAACATGGGAGAAGGGTGCTATGCTACCCTTGACTCTGACCAGTTTCCTGCTTCGGCCTTGGGTCCTGTTTCCACGGTGACCTTTTCAGAGAGCACTGCGCCCACACAGACAGCTGTGCTGTTGCAGGAGCAGAGTTCTGGCCTGACTCCTGGAGACCAGTCCCAAAGGGGTGTTTCCACCTGAGAAGTGCCCTTCCTGCTCCTGCTCTCTTCCGTGGCCCGAAGGTTGGGGGTCCCCATGAAGAGAAGTTTATCCCAGAGTTGGGGAAGAGGAACGTTCCTTTTTGCATTCTTTTAGTTCCCTTTTCCCCACCTGGACTTTGCATTTAGAACTGATCCTTTGTTTTTATTCCTTTGTATATACTCAGTTCTTTGGAATGAGGGAGGTTTTGGGAACAGATGACTCTGTCAGTAATTCTCCCAAGCTCAGTCTTTGTGACACAGATTACCCTTTTACAGGATGATATTTCAGGCCCAATTATCTCTGACCTTTGGTTGAGATGAGGTAGATGACTATATGTGCTAGGTTTCTATTGACTATTATTTATGACTGCAACGTTATAGGAGACGATGTCTCATTTCTTTATAGTCTCTCTTTCATTTGTTTTGTTTAACCATTCCAGTCATTTTAGCAATTCTTTTCTCCCCATAGAAAAAGTGAAGAATTGCACTTGTTACTTATAAATAAATGACCAGAAAGTTTGAAAGAGTCCAGACTGGAAACGTTAAATTTCATGTGGCCTTTCAAAACCACAGTCAAAAATCATTTTACAGGCCATAAATATTTTTTTTTTTTTTACAATTTGAGATGTCTTCATAATGCATGAGTGGTAAAATGCATTGAAGCCACAAATAGGATATGCTTTATCTCTTTTTGCAAATAAAATGTCTCAAAGTATACAATACTGTATGCTTTCAGTATTTTTATTTTAAAATAAGAACTAGATTGAGATAAAATCTGGATACTTTATTCCCTCTCCCCACTTTTTTTTAATAGTACTGGCCAGATATATTTTTTAAGCATATTTCTTTGGGTTTATCAATGAAGCAGATTTAAAGTGTATGTTCCATATACATGGTTCAGAAAAGTTACCTGCAATTTAAATTTTATATGAAAAGTGACTTAACCTATG
Source organism: Eschrichtius robustus (assembly GCF_028021215.1). NCBI lineage: Eukaryota > Metazoa > Chordata > Mammalia > Artiodactyla > Eschrichtiidae > Eschrichtius > Eschrichtius robustus. The sequence continues at coordinate 67,810,469 of NC_090828.1, forward strand.
AATTTAGGTGTCTTACTTTTTTTTCTATTTCTGATTGAAATTTACCAGGAAATCATGCTTTAGCACTTATTATTTGAAGAAAGGGAAAGAATAAGATATATTTAGCCCTTGCAAAAGAATCAGTTCTTTTATCGAGTTTGTCTCCCCCCAGGTTATTTTTGTGCTTGGACTCAGTTTGTGTAGTAGCTCTGCTTAATTGCTTTCCAGGATTTATGTAGGATAACTAATTCAAAATAAAGCTACTGAAGATTTTAAAGATAAAAAATCACCTATGAAAAACAGTGTGTCATGGAATGTTCAAGCTGGAAGAGATCTTTGAGATCATCTAGGTGAAGCACTCTTCTTTTACAGGCGACTAAGTTGAGGCTAAGAAATGCTATGTGGCTGATGGTGTCACAGCTAGGACCTGAAAATCGGATTTCATTTTCTTTTTTTTTTTTTTTTAATTTAAAAAATTTTTATTAAAAATTATTTTTAAATTGAGATATATAAAGTGATATATAACATTATATTAATTTCAGGTGTACAAGATAATGATTTGATATTTGTACATATTCTGAAATGATCACAATAAGTCTAGTTAACATCTATCCATACATAGTTACAAATTTTTTTTCTGGTGTTGAGAACTTTTAAGATCTACTCTTTTAGCAACTTTCAAATATACAATACAGTATTATTAACTATAGTCACCATGCTGTGCATTACATCCTCATGACTTATTTTAACATCTTGACTTGTAAAGTATAATTGCTTTACAATGTTGTGTTAGTTTCTGCTGTATAACAAAGTGAATCAGCCATATGTGTACATATATCCCCATATCTCCTCCCTCTTGCGTCTCCCTCCCACCCTCCCTATCCCACCCCTCTAGGTGGTCACAAAGCACCGAGCTGATCTCCCTGTGCTATGCAGCTGCTTCCCACTAGCTAGCTATTTTACATTTGGTAGTGTATATATGTCCATGCCACTCTCTCACTTTGTCCCAGCTTACCCTTCCCCCTCTCCATGTCCTCAAGTCCATTCTCTACGTCTGTGTCTTTATTCCTGTCCTAGCCCTAGGTTCTTCAGAACCATTTTTGTTTTTTTTGTTAGATTCCATATATATGTGTCAGCATACAGTATTTGTTTTTCTCTTTCTGACTTACTTCACTCTGTACAACAGACTCCAGGTCCATCCACCTCACTACAAATAACTCAGTTTCATTTCTTTTTATGGCATATTCCATTGTATATATATGCCACATCTTCTTTATCCATTCATCTGTCAGTGGACACTTAGGTTGCTTCCATGTCCTGGCTATTGTAAATAGAGCTGCAATGAACATTGTGGTACTTGACTCTTTTTGAATTATGGTTTTCTTAGGGTGTATGCCCAGTAGTGGGATTGCTGGGTCGTATGGTAGTTCTATTTTTAGCTTGTTAAGGAACCTCCATACTGTTCTCCATAGTGGCTGTATCAATTTACATTCCCACCAACAGTGCAAGAGGGTTCCCTTTTCTCCACACCCTCTCCAGCATTTATTGTTTGTAGATTTTTTGATGATGGCCATTCTGACTGGCATGAGGTGATACATCATTGTAGTTTTGATTTGCATTTCTCTAATGATTAATGATGTTGAGCATCCTTTCATTTGTTTGTTGGCAATCTGTATATCTTCTGTGGAGAAATGTCGATTTAGGTCTTCTGCCCAGTTTTGGATTGGGTTGTTTGTTTTTTTGATTACAAGCTGCATGAGCTGCTTGTAAATTTTGGAGATTAATCCTTTGTCAGTTGCTTCATTTGCAAATATTTTCTCCCATTCTGAGGGTTGTCTTTTCGTCTTGTTTATGGTTTCCTTTGCTCTGCAAAAGCTTTTAAGTTTCATTATGTCCCATTTGTTTATTTTTGTTTTATTTCCGTTTCTCTAGGAGGTGGGTCAAAAAGGATCTTGCTGTGATTTATGTCATAGAGTGTTCTGCCTATGTTTTCCTCTCAGAGTTTTATAGTGTCTGGTCTTACATTTAGGTCTTTAATCCATTTTGAGTTTATTTTTGTGTATGGTGTTGGGGAGTGTTCTAATTTCAGTCTTTTACATGTAGCTGTCCAGTTTTCCCAGCACCACTTATTGAAGAGGCTATCTTTTCTCCATTGTGTAATCTTACCTCCTTTATCAAAAATAAGGTGACCATATGTGCTTGGGTTTATCTCTGGGCTTTCTATCCTGTTCCATTGATCAATACTTCTGTTTTTGTGCCAGTACCAGACTGTCTTGATTACTGTAACTTTGTAGTATAGTCTGAAGTCCAGGAGCCTGATTCCTCCAACTCCGTTTTTCTTTCTCAAGATTGCTTTGGCTATTCAGGGTCTTTTGTGTTTCCATACAAATTGTGAAATTTTTTGTTCTAGTTCTGTGAAAAATGCCATTGGTAGTTTGATAGGGATTGCATTGAATCTGTAGATTGCTTTGGGTAGTATAGTCACTTTCACAATATGATTCTTCCAATCCGAGAACATGGTATATCTCTCCATCTGTTTGTATCATCTTTAATTTCTTTCATCAGTGTCTTATAGTTTTCTGCATACAGGTCTTTTGTCTCCTTAGGTAGGTTTATTCCTATGTATTTTATTCTGTTTGTTGCAGTGGTAAATGGTAGTGTTTCCTTAATTTCTCTTTCAGAGTTTTCATCATTAGTGTATAGGAATGCAAGAGATTTCTGTGTGTTAATTTCATATCCTGCTACTTTACCAAATTTGTTGATTAGCTCTAGTAGTTTTCTGGTAGCATCTTTAGGATTCTCTATGTATAGTATCATGTCATCTGCAAACAGTGACAGCTTTACTTCTTTTCCGATTTGGATTCCTTTTATTTCTTTTCCTTCTTTGATTGCTGTGGCTAAAACTTCTAAAACTACGTTGAATAATAGTGGTGAGAGTGGACAACCTTGTCATGTTCCTGATCTTAGTGGAAATAGTTTCAGTTTTTCACCATTGAGAACGATGCTGGCTGTGGGTTTGTCATATATGGCCTTTATTATGTTGAGGTATGAAAATTGGATTTCTTGAGGCTTTGACAGCCCTTTTTTAGGAAGGTACAATTTCCACAGAAATTGAGAACCATAAGAGTAGCACAGTAATAAACCTATATCAATTGTTGTTAGTTACAACTCTGCCCATAATACAAAAGCAGAGGCAACAAATGCCATTTGATAATTTCCACCTAAGGACCTGGATTCCTTTTTTTTTTTTTTCCTTCCTCAAATATAACTGTCTCTTTGTGCTTTTTTCCTCCAGCTTTCTTCTATCTTCTCCCTAAAATTGATATGAAAAATCTATCAAATAATTGATCTATCAACAAGTAAGTTTTATTAGTATTATTAATAACCAGATTTTGTGTGCAGTTTACAGTCCACAGTCACACTAAAGCCAGGAAGTGGGTCTGTCATCCACATTTTAAGATTTTGTTTTTTAAAGTACATAAACAGGAAGTGATTTGCCCATGCTTCCACAGTTTAGATAAAGGAAGATCAAAAAGAATGTAGTTTCTGAATGTGTTTGCCCCTCACCACACTGTTTTTGGTTTATTCCATATTGAGTTAAACCTTTTTGTATATCTCAGGAAAATAAAAACTATCTTCCAAATAATTAAGAAATTATTTTCCACATGCTCTGCCTTTGATTTCGTTTTCATCTCACATGTCAGGTACTATCAAAAAATAAGTTCATCTCTGTCCCCAAATTAAACGGCCTCTGATGTCATTCCTTCATGATGTCAGTAATGATCTTAATTTGTACGGTGCGAAACTTGTATGTGTGGTTCTTGTGTGGCTGCTGCATTATCCAAACTCAAATACTCATTTCTCCAATATACACAGAAGTAGAAAGCAATGAACTATGCCCCCATATTCTCGTTTTACAGATTCAGCAGTTATCAAGATTTTGTCCCATTTACTTCATCTATTCCTTTTTGAAATTTTTATTGTATTTGTTGAAGTACAATAAATAAATTACTTAAAAAAATGTAAAACCTGGACATCCTGTCACTGAATCCCTACCTAGTTTTGTATGCATTGCTGAAAAGTACATTTTTTCATTTAACCAACATGCCATTATTCCCTAACAAAAATAAAAATTCCTTGGTATCATTTAAAATCATTCATAATCAAATTCTCTTAGTTGGAATGATACATGAAATCCTCAAATTACAAGCTGGTTATGTTTCAAAATCTTTAAATTAGGTCTTTGGCAATTTAAATTTATGGAAACAGCATATCAATTGTATATAGGTCCCCTAGGCCATTTTACAAAATCCTATATAATGTAAAATGAAACGTAAATTTCATATATTTGCAGAAAATATAACAGACACTTTCTCCATTCTCTCTCTTTTGTTTTCCCATAAAAACAGCACATAGTCTCTGCTTCTTTTTCTAAATCCATTTCATCCTCTGACATTTCTCTACAGTCTTGCTTGTCTTGATTGCATGTCACTGCATGTGGCCCCCAGTGGCCACCCCTATTGGAATAAATATTTCCTCCTATTACTGGTTTAGCATGTGGTAACTGACGGGAATCTATCTTTGGAGAGAGCTGTTAGCCCAGTGTGTTCCGCTCTTATTCAGTCAGCTGTGGCCAAGGGGACACAGGGACCTGGACCGTTCACTCAGCAAGGGTTATGGAACAAATTCTGTGAGTAGGAAGTGCAAGTTCAGTAGGTATGATGTATGGAGGTGGGAGGAAACAATGGACAACTAGTGCCCTAGGGAAAAAAAGCTCAAGCAAAAAACAGTTGACACACAAACAAATTCTTATAATATATGAATGATACATGGCAACCCACTGATTAATTTGGCTGACTTAGCCTCCACAGTTCACAGTATCCAACTCCTTTGCCTCAAATCATTTAATTCACGTGAAGGGCATTTATTTGACAGTGGTTTCAGTTGATGCCACCCTTCAGTGATGGTCATATTCCTTGGTCCTTGTCCTGAGCTTGCATCTTATTGAGGTCCCTTGGCCTCTGATGACAGGACCTATCAACTCAGGATCCTCCCTACTTCATGCTAGTTACCTTTGTCTGTAACAGAAGACAGCTGTCTCTTCCTATTTTAAAACTTAAATCGCCTAGCAGATCTTCTGCTCGTCAAGGTTTTATTTCCAGTTTGAAGGTTGCCTCTAATTTTTAGTTAATTTGCAGGATACACTTGCAGTCCAACCTTTATCTGCAACATGACTTTTATTTTTTACTTCTTTGAAAGCTCAGCTTCTGGTTTGTTTTTCTCTAGGGGCATATATTATGTTCTATCAGGAGAAGGAAAATTGGAGTCATTCATGGTTCAATATAAATGTGGATCTTAATATAAAAAAGCTTTCTGCAGTTTTATGGTTGTTGCTTTGAATCATGTCAGCTTATATGGAATAGTAATAAACTCCATTGTATAAGTATGCACTGATTTGAGTGAGGATAAGCAGACTTGGGAATTGTCCTTTTGGTACTCTAGGTAAGGGATGGCTCAATGGAGAACCTAGGAAATGGCCACAAGTCTTTGCTAAGGAAAGGGAGCAGAAGGGAAGCTTCCAGAATCAGTTTAGAAGACAAATAGGTGAGCTGACATAGGGAGAGCATCTTTTACTTCTTGTCCTTCCCTTTGGTTCCACTCATTGAGTAGTTTTCAAAGCCACAGAGAAAATAAACACAAATAGGAGGATTAATATTCTTAACTAGTTTACAAATGCTTCTGTCTATTCCAAAAGATCCTTTTAAAGTTGGCTGTTGATTCACATGTATTTTTCCATAGATGTAATGTTAGATGTGGTGGTTAGGTTGTTAGGGCAGGCAGTAAAAGTTTTTTTAACCCACAATAGCTCCCCCAGATGGTAGATTTACAACATCCTGTGCACCAGTTTTTAATACAGTTTCTATGGAAAGATGTGGGGCCATATGATGTAATTGAAAGATATTGGACTAGGAATCCACAAACCTAGTTTTTAATATGGTCCTGCTGCTGCTGAGTGATGTGATATGAGCCTATTAACCACACTTTCTGGGCCTGAGAGTGCTACAATTTTATTCTATTCCTAAAGCAAGTGATTCTAATGGCTCTTGAAGTACTAATGATTTCATAGTAGACGGGAGGCTTTTTTGGTCCCATTGGCCCCAGCAGTTCCCTCTCAGTCTTTGTTCAGATCTTCTCACGTGGTTACCACACCTCCTTTGATGAAGAGAACATTTGGGTGCCATGGGGCAAGGTGCACAGGAGCCACCTTTATGGAGATGATGTGGGCAGGAAGGGGCTAAGTAAACTCGAAATTGTGCATCAAAGTCTAGGTCCAAATAATAGGGAGTCAGAAAAAGTATTGTATCTGGGAGGGGCCAGGTTGGGTGGTGAAACTGTATTTAAACTTAGAAATAAGGGTATGAGATTAGATATGAACATTGGAGGCTGGCATAGGTTCAGTATGCACCTGGTTGTGCTTGGCTTAAAGGGTTTGAGGTAGGCATAACTTCTAAGACCTTCTCTAAACAACTCTTGCTCAAGTCATGCATTTGATCGCTCAAGTCATCCACTTGATCACTCAAGCCAAAACCAAGGAGTCCTCTTTCTGGCCTTCTGTCAAGTACTGCTACATCTTTCATCACAATATACTTGAATCCATAAACTTCTCTCTGTCTCCACTGCTACCATCCCAACTTGAGCTACTGTCTTCTGACATCTAGGCACCTTATAAATGGCCTCCTTGCTTCTATTGATACTTCAGCTTATTTTGGTCCATTTTCCATACACTTGTTAGAAATGCACTTTTAGAAATGTAGATCACATTATCTCACTCTCTAGTTGAAAACTTTTTGATAGCTTAGGATAAAATTCAAAATTCTACCTTGGCCTACAGGATTCTATGTGGTTTGGCTTCTGTCTATGTCTTAAACTGTACTTGCATTCTACTCTTTATTCGTTATACTCCAGCCACAGTAGAGGGACAGTCCTACCTGAATGTGAACTTGGCAAGCTTTTTTCTACCTCAGAGCCTTGAGCTTGGCTGTTTCCTCCATCTGGAACCTTTTTTCCTGGTTCTTAACAAAGCTGACTCTTTATTCTTTAGATATCAGCATAAGATCATCTCATCAAGGAGGCCTTTTTTGACTAAAGTATCCCTCTACACCTTTTTTTTTTTCCCATCCTATCACATTTCCTAGTATATTTCCTTGGTTGTACTTACCATAATCTGAATTGTCTCATTTATTTATTTGCTCTAATTACTGTCTTTCTTTCCAAATAAAGTGCTTTGGTTTTGTTGTTCTTGGGTTCTTTCCTTAAAAGAATTAATGAGTAAATGGATTAATGAAGATAAGTAGTTAAAACCAATTTAACAAATTATATTATTTATTTATTTATTTATTTTTGGCTGTGTTGGGTCTTCGTTTCTGTGCGAGGGCTTCCTCTAGTTGTGGCAAGCGGGGGCCACTCTTCATCGTGGTGCGCGGGCCTCTCACTGTCACGGCCTTTCTTGTTGTGGAGCACAGGCTCCAGACGCGCAGGCTCAGTAATTGTGGCTCATGGGCCTAGTTGCTCCGCAGCATGTGGGATCTTCCCAGACCAGGGCTCGAACCCGTGTCCCCTGCATTAGCAGGCAGATTCTCAACCACTGCGCCACCAGGGAAGCCAACAAATTATATTTTGACATATTTATTCTAATCATGATTAATCATCTTCCTCCTCTTCATCAAATTTTAAAATGTATTTCTAATTTTGTTAACAGATTCTATTAACAAAAACAAAGTTATATACTAGGCTTCTGGACCAGTGAGATTTTAGCAGTATATGTCTTTTGCTTTCGTTACACGCATAGGAAATTTTGATCATGTGTAATGACATTAACGGATATATTTCTGATTTTAATCATTATTCTTATCTAATGGAATTGTAAGTGAAAAGTACATGGTGAATTGTTATACTTCCAGCGTATAGTGTTAAAAACCCACACATTTAGGAAAAATTAAGTGGACTATCAATTGGGTTTATAATACGGGTCTCTTAGAGCAAGGAGTAGATGTTAGCAAATGTTTTAATTGTTACCTGTTTATGTCATTGGTAAATGATTTAGGCCAGTGCTCATGCTGTAGAAATGGGGAGACATATACACCATGGATATACATGAAGACTTTCCAAGAGATTTACAAACTTAAAGATTTAAGATAACCAGCTTTCAAATCCTCATCTTCCATTTGTACTTTTTCCTAAAACCCACCTGTGTTCACAGTAACCTTCTCACTTGGTGCATTACCCCGGGGCATGTAAACCTCTAGGGCATCACACGCAGGGAAAGCTTCCTTTAATGATTAATCAAAGTACCATGAATCAGAAGGGGCTCCTGTCTTTTTATGCCTTATACTTCTGTTAAGGGAAGACATAGTTAGAAATAAGGATTTTGGCTAGTGTTGAAACATTCTAAATTCAGATATATGATGATGTGATGGGAGTAATGACAGTTTTCATTTTTCATTTTTCAATTTTCATTTACTGACTTCAGTTCTTCCCTCTACTGACTGTTGTCAAACATATATAGCCTTTGAGGGAGAGTTTCCTAAGAACAAAGCAAATAGCGCACCAGTGGGAAATACTGAATGCTGAAAATGGCCTTTTGTGATGTATTTTCCACTATTCTCACCACTTGAGACACATCCATAGCTGAAAAAAAAAATGTGCCTGCAAACATCTGATGTTATATATAGGTTAGTGCTGTGGGTGAGGGAAGTTCTCTGGGAAGCCGACTTGGAGCCTAGGTTTGCCTGCAAGAAGTTTACTGGGGCTCAGAGCCCTTGGAAACAATGCCTGTGGGATGGACACAGGGACAAGTTGGGCTGCAGTGCAGCCACAAGAGAGGCATCAGCTGATCCCCTAGGAGCTCAAGCTGGGATGGTCTTACAGAATTGTTCAGAATTAGGGCTCAGAGGCTGGGCTGCCCTGCAAGGACCTGATCTTGGGCATGGTGGCTCTCTTCAGCTGAGAGCAATGGCAGGCAGGGAGGACTTAGCTGGGTCTTAGTGGCTGACACACTAACAGCAGGGAGAATTAGCGCTTCACTCCTGAAGGGGGCAGGCTTGGACGGTGTGCTGCAGCATCTACAAAAGTTAGTAGCTCGGATTATTTTAAATGTAACAGAAATCCTGTTTGAGACTACCAAATATTTGAAGATAAATTGGATAAAACTTAAGGATATAATTTGTACATAATTTCTTTCAGATTTTGTGTCTTAATATTGTCCTGTTTTATCAAATCATATAATGAAATATTAATTCCAGTCAGTTTCCATCCTATTTTATCATAAAATATGTTAGTATTTTCCACTTTCTATTAATAAAATATACTAGCTGCTAGACTAATTTTTAAGAGTATATACCATTTGCTTTCATTAAAACCATAAGAAAATTTTATCATGATGAATACTACAATTAATGAAGCTGTTTCTAATTTTATACTTAATTGTTAAAAATTACACCCAAAAGCTGAAGATCAAGGTAGAAATGTACCCTCACACAATTGCCAAAGGAACCCCACGGCCTTCCTAGCACTTTGTCATACTCCTCAGAACTCTTAATTCTGTACTATTTTAATTTTGAAAGCTTTCAGCTATTTCTTTTAAAAGCTGTATTCCATAATGAATTTTTAGTGGTCTTTAAAATATTTTTTCTCAGAATGCATATTGATAACTCTGTTTGAATTGAAAAGTAAAGTTGGACTCTATTTGATAGAACATTAATCTGATTTGGCTGATTGATTTGAGAGTGAGGACTAACTTTTCCAATTATATGGTTGACATTTTTCTTAAACTGAATGAACTAAATTTACAGTCCTAAACTTTTTTTTTAATGTTTAACTTAGAAGGATTTAAAAAATTATTTTTATTGAAGTATAGTTGATTTACAATGTTGCGTTAGTTTCTGGTGAACAGCAAAGTGATTCAGTTTGCTATATATGTATATTCTTTTTCATATTTTTTTCCATTATGGTTTATTACAGGATATTGAATATATAGTAGTTTGTACCTGCTAATCCCAAACTTCTAATTTATCCCTCCCCTATTCCCTTTTCCCTTTGGTAACTATAAGTTTGTTTCTATGTCTGTGAGTCTGTTTCTGTTTTGTAGATAAGTTCATTTGTATCGTATTTTAGATTCCACATGTAAGTGATATCATATGATATTTGTCTTTCTATATCTGGCTTACTTCACTTAGTATGATAATCTCTAGGTCCACCCATGTTGCTGCAAATGGCATTATTTCATTCTTTTTATGGCTGAGTAATATTCCATGTCTATATACATATCACATCTTCTTTATCCATTCATCTGTTGCTTGCTTCCATGTCTTGGCTAATGTAGATAGTATACATCCCTAAACTTTTGATGAAAATACATTTAAAGCACATTATAAGACAAAAGCATTTTATTAAAAAAATTGGAAATAATGCAAAAGCCTCTTCAGTATGTTGGCTTGGCCAAAGTGTGATAAAATTAACACTTTTCCCTCATATTTTTCTGAGTGTTTTACTTTGAACAAAATATATTTAAGTGAAAGAGTACCATATCGTTAGTGGTAAAGCCTTGTTGATAAATTGTCCAGAAACTGAGAAAGTGAATGAATACGATTGGGTGACAAATCTTTTCCAAGTCAGGTGGTTTACATTCATTGTTTTCAGTTACATTATGAGACACTTTAGTTGATTTACTGGATGATGGATCATTAAAAACTATTTTTAGCTCAGATGGAGTTCAAAGATTGACATTGCCTTCTACTACCTCTGCACTCTTTTCTCCCTTACTCAGCTTAGTTTTTCTCTCTAGCACTTACTGTAATCTGGCATATTACATGTTCACGCATGTATCTGTTTATTCTCCCATTGCCTTTTTGCACTAGAACATGAGCCCTGTGACGGCAGGGACTTTGTTTTATATACTACTCAATCTCCAGCAGATAGAGAAATGCCTGGCATTTAATAGGCCCTCAGTAAATTTTGCTGAATGAAAGAATAAATGAATGAATTAATGCCTGGGGAAGGAGCAGAGGAAGTAGTTATTATTAAGGGAAGGAATGAGGGAGTATTTGAGAATGTACTGATAGTTTAATATAAATGATAAAGAGTTTGGAAGGAAACTTAGGAATGTGAATTTAGTTTAGTTACTGGGAGAAGTCTGATATTGTTAGATGTTAAAAGAGATCCTCATCAGGATAAACATTTGGGTATTGATTTACCACTATTAGCACATTCTAAATTTGGATAACCCCTGCTTAGAATAAATACTGTTCTTTGCCTCTTTGGTCTCCTTATAAGCATTTTCAGTCTTAGCAGCCCAGGAGTGCCAGTTAAAAAGCATGTATGCTTTATGGGACTAAGTCCAGTAAAAGCTTTTCAATCAACCCACATTCACAGTGGAAGATTACTTTCACTCTTGGGAAGGATGACACATGCGTGTGAAGCCAGTATTCAGATGAAAGGGGTACTTTGATATTATTTAACTGTGTATTGGCAAGACTTGGGCCAGTATCTAGTTTCTCTTTAGAGACATTTTGCATTATATTACAGTACTCTTACTGTGCTGTGCCAGGGAAATTAAGATCAGCTGGAACACTCTGTAGGTCATTGGCTTAGACTCTTAGGGCACTGGGAACTTGATGTTTTGTTTTCATGACCTCATTTAGGCTGAACCTGTCTTTGTCTCAAAGGCATAAGGGCCCCTTTACCAAACCATGTCTGTACCTTGGGACATGTATGGGAAAGGTGTAGAGAAAAGTGATTTGAAAGTATTGGGTCAACCTCCATGTAAAGAGTACTTGATAAATTAGGACTCTTTAGTCAAGAAAGATGAGGAGGTGGTATAATTAAAGTCCCCTCAACATGGATGTAGCCATCCAATTCCATGAAATCTGAAACATACTTTGAAGGTTAAAGAAGATAGTTTTAAGAAAAATGAAAGGAAGAAATGTTTACAGGTCATGTTGCAGTTCACGGGCCTTGTGCTCTGGCAGATGCTTTCTGCAGAGATTCCCAGAGGACATCACTCTTGTGGAATGAAACACCTCTTCCATGTTTCTCAAAGTGGGAGTATATGGCGTGTATATGCATATGGGGTGTGTGAGGATTGTGGGAGGGCCGTATGGGAAGTTGCACGATAAACATGGAACACTTTTCTAGAACAATAATTTTAATTGAAAATAGGAGAAAACAGTTTTAGATTAAAATAAACATTCCTGTTTTTATGAATAGAATGCATAATTTACATGGATTTTTAAGAACAAATTATATACCTTAGAGTTATTGCCTACCCTGAGATGGCAAGGGCTGTGTAATGACTTTCTTTTGCATTTTTGGTAGTTCTGATGGAAAAATTTGAGAAACACTAGTGTGGTTTTCAGGTCTGCGGTAAGTGGCTTTTTGTGATTCTCAGGAGGATAGGTTATCATCTCTCATTTCCTTCTCAGTTCTTCTTTCTTGCTAAAGCTTCTCTGATTTTATTGGTACCTATATCATTAATATCGAGGATATTGGGTTATTCAACCTTTGAAGTGTTTTTCCTACTCGGCTTTCCTGCAGCTTGGCAGGAAATTGCTCTCACTAAAATCTCTAAAGACCACCATATTCCTGAAGACCTACTTCAGTGCTTATTTTGGTATCTCAGCAGTTTGGGGCATTTTTGACTACTCTTTCCTCCTTGAAACATTCTCTTGGCTTCTACTTCTTATAGGTCTCTGTTGGAGGATCTTAGTGTTGGTGTTCCTTAGGGTTTTATACTACAGCTTTTTGTTTTCATTTTATTTTCATTTTACTGCCAGAGTGATCTCATCTACTCCCATGGCCTCAGTTACAGTCTACATATAAGTCTAGACTAGGTTATCCTGGGCTACTTGCAAAATATCTTTATTTATACAGTCCATAGACATCGCACACTCAGCATATTCCAGACCGAATTAATACTTTTCCTCTAAAACTTACTTCTTCTCCTGTGTTGCCCTTCATTGGGAATGGCATGCTCTCTACTTACACTAGAAAATCAGAAATCTTGGTTCTCTTTTGGCTGCTCCCAATTCCTCTGTCTCCTCATACAATTGGTTACAAAGTCCTCTTGGAAAAACAACTGTTGAATTTATCCATTTTTTACAACTTCTCTGCCATTGTCAGAGTTCAGACTGAATCATCTCATAATTACTTTGAGAGTCTCCTCGCTGATTACTCCGTTTTTAGTCTTGTTCTACTCCTAGAAGTGTAACATGCTTAAAACAATTTTTTTTAAATTGAGGAGCTAAAATTCATATAACATAAAATTAACCATTTTAAAGCATATAATTCAGTGGCATTTAGTACTTTTACAGTTACTTTTACAGTGTTGTGCAACAGTTACCTTTATTTAATTCCATCACCCCAAATAGAAACCCTGTATCCATTAAACAGTCACTCCCTACCCCTGCCTTCCCCCAGCCCCTGGCAACCATTAATTTGCTTCCTGTCTCTATGCATTTAGCTAATTCTAGATATTTCATATAAATGGAATCATATAATACATGACCTTTTGTGTCTGGTTTCTTTCACTTAGCATGTTTTTGAAGTTCATCCATGTTGTAGCATGTAATAATATGCTTTCAACCGTGAAATAATTCCAAACATGTAGAAAATTTCATATTTCTTCTTTTGAAGAAACAGGAGGTTGTTCATACATGGTAGCGCCCCTCTTTGTTCCTTTGTTCTCAATCTTGTTTTGTCTCTCCTTTCCCCCTACTCTTAGGGAACCACTGTTCTGAGGTTGGTGAGTATCCTTTCCTTCCTTGTTTTTATACTTTTGCAATATATAGCACTGTACTGTGTTTTAGTGATTTATGTAAAAATGTATATTGAATGTATATCTCTGCAACTTGCTGTTTCATTCAACATTTTTGATTAATCCATCTCAGTAAATATAGATCTAGTTTATTTTATTTCATTGTAAGTATATATTACAATTTATTTATCCTTTCACCATGAAAGAAAATCGAGAATCTTCTTAATTTCTATCATTAAAAAACACACCAAAGTGTAAGGGCTTCTCTACTGTATATATTTATAAGTGGGATTATTTGCCTCTAGAGCAGGTACATGACCAGTTTTACTAGATGTTGCCAAATTGTTCTCCAAAGTGATTGTACCCACCAGCACTATATGTGTCTCCATTTCCACACTTTCTCATCAACAGCTGGCATTTTCAGATTTTAAAGTTTTTGCCAATGTGATGAGTGTAATCAAATTTAATTATGACATTAATTTGCTTTAGCTTGACTACTTGTAAGGTTGAACATCTTTTCGTTTGCTTCTGGCCATTCGTATTTCTTCTTTGTGAATTACCTATATTTTTCTATTGTGTTTGTCTTTCTTATTGATTTGTAAGAGTCCTTTATATAGTATGGATACTAATCTTTTTGTAATTAGAAACACTACACTAATCTTTTCTCAGTAATTGTGGCTTGTCTTAACTTTGTTTACACTGTCTTGTGAAATAGAATATTTTTGTCTTAATTTAGTTAAATCTAGTTTTGTACTTGTGTGCATCTTACTTAATAAATTTTTTCCTCCTTCTGTCTCATGAACATATTTTCATCTAGTCATTTTAACATTTTACTTCTCATACTTGAGTCTTTAACACAGCATGACTTGTTTTTATGTATGATAGGATTCTAATTTTACTCCAAATGGGTATCTACTCATACAAATACCATTTATTAACCACCTCTTCCTTTCCAAAGCATTTTAGCATTTCTTTGATCATGTATCATGTTCTCTTTTTTATAGTGAAGTGATGGTTTTAAAAGGCAAATCAGATAATTTCATTCTTCTCTTAAACCATTCCTCAGATCCCCATCATTCTTCGAATACTGATTTTAATAGGGCTCTTGGGGTACTACATAGCTGGACCACCTTTCTAATCCTGTCACCAACCCTTTCCTCCTTATACGCTGTGCTTTAGCCACGCTGAACTCCTTTTAGTTTTCTAGTATATCATTCTTTTGCTTATCTGACCTAGTGAGGATTAGGTCTTTATGTAAGATGTTCGATCTTCCTGCATCTCTTTTCTCTTTAACCTTTAAAAAGCTAACTTCCAATACCTCTCTTCAAACACTTAGCTGAGAGAGTCTTCTCTTCCTCTCCCAGATCTGTGGTAGGTGCCCTGCTACTAGGTCAGTTATGTTGCATCATCCGTCTGTTGACATAACAGTGTTCCACTATCCAGGAAGCTCTCTGGGGGCAGCAGGAACCAAGTTTGCCTTAGACGTCAATGCATTTCCAGACCCTAGCATTGTGCCTGGCACATTGTAAGCCCTCTATAAATACTTGCTGAATTGAACAGATGGCGCAGATAACGTTTTTTACCTAGCATTTGTCTTTGAAATATCTGATAGATGGTCTATATAGTCTCCTTAAACATTTTCAGTGATGAACTTAATTTTCTTGTGACCAATAGAGCCCTAATAAAAATGCTTTCTTATGAACTGCATGTAAACCAAGATTGTGTATAATTTTTAGAAAATAATTTAATTACAATTTTTTGTAGTATTTTACCTTTCTGTATTTAAATTTTAATTTTGATCTATTCTTCCAGCATGTCAGGATATTATTGAATTGCATTCTTTCTTTACAGTAATTGTCCCTCTCAGTTTTGCTTCATATGCATATAGGTATAGGTGACATTAGTGTCTTCATTCAAGAATGAAAAAACAAAGCTTGCTACTCTAGCCTGCTTCAAAGGTGATGCTAATGGATTAGCCAACACTTTTTTTCTCAACATGTTGCTAATCCATTCAACCAATATTTATTGTGTCTGCTTTGTATTATTCATCGTGTTTGGTATATGTATAATTATGTCATCATTCTGGTCTTACTCCTGTTTGGTCTATCAGGAGTGTCATGAGATATTGCTCAATTATTCTTTACAAATTAAGATATTTTAGTCCTGGATATTTCTTTGACCTATCAGTCTAGAGGCTTATTTAAAGATAATAACTTAGGAGTTATTGCTGTTATCAGTAATATTTATTCAGTCCTTACAATGCACCAGGTGTTGTGCTAAGAAGATAAGTTTTATAACATCTACTTTTCCCAGTACCTCAGTGAAGTAGATGCTGTCATCATATCCATCATATAGGAAAGGATGTTTAAGAAAGATTGTATCATTTGATCACAATTTTACACAGACGGGAAGCGACAGGGGCAGGATCCGAACTCAGACTCCCCTGTATTAGTGACATTTGCAGACTCCTGATGACCCTTCCTTTCTTCCTCCCTTCCTCCATTCTCTTTTTTTTTTCCCCTTAAAATTTTTTTAAAAACAAAAAGGAATGTTTTAAATAGACCAGCCCCCTACTATGAATAGTTTTGCAAGGTAGAATTCTAGAGGTAGGCATTGCTGAGACATCTCTCATACATGGTGTAACCAGTGTGCCCGATGGAACAGAGCCAGTTTTAGATTTACCCAGAGGTTCCTTTCACTTAATATTAGTTTGAACTTGATTAGTTTATCTCTAGATATATGAAATTTAGTAATTGTACAGAGTTTAAATATTAAAATGCTTTTTGCTTCTTTGAGAAGAATGACTTTTCAAAACTATTAAGATTGGCTCCTAGATTGTGGAGGTCCAAGCAGTTTAGAGCAGTGTGACTTCTCTTCTGCTGGTTCCTAAGGGTACATGGAGCCTCCTGCCTCTGTGTTAGTGATGATACAGTTTCCAAGGTACTTTCAAATATGTTATCATTTTTATCCTTTTAACATCTGAATGTTGTCAGTAGGAGAGTTAGTGTTATCTCAGTTTTACAGATGGAAAGAAGCAGGGTCAAAGATCAAGGGTTAAATCCTATAATCTTGCATAGCGAGGACTTGAACCCATATTTTCAGATTTCAATGCCAGCCCCGAGTGCCTAACACGAAATTGATAGGTGGCATTCTACTTAAAAACTACATATAAAATTCCTCCTTTGTGCTTTCAATATCACCAATGTTTATGTAGTGGGACATAGATTGTGACAGTCATAAAGAGTTGTCCTTTAAACTTCACGTGAAACCCAACCTTACTATATTCTGATCTCCTTCTACCTCCAGTGCTTTTAATTTTTATGGTATTGGTATATTGCTTTCAGTAAATATTAAAAAAATCCTTTTTATTGTGGTTTCAGGAAGTGTTAGAAGTCCTTATTATTATTTTTTAAAGTAGGATTTTGGATGATTTTTTGGAAACTACCAGGGAAATTGGATCATTCTCAAATCAGGATGTATTCTGACTGAAAGAGCTTAGCTGTGCTCTGGGGTGTTAAATTAATTTTTCATTGACAACCCTTGACTGGGATTTAACTGAGGTTTAAGTTAGTAAAAATCCTGCCCTGTGACCTAGAGAACAATTGGATGAAATAGATGAAGGGGAGAACAGTGTATTTTCTCACTCTGTTTTGTCGCATTGGACAGAACCCAGGTCATCTGCAGAGATAGTAGAGATTTGGTACAGACCTGTCCTGCCACTACACTGTCACCTTTAGCAAGTCAAATACCCATTATTAGACTAAATGTAGGGCTGTAAGTATCAGTGCAGAGAATACTGGTTTTTAAAGCATGGGATCAAAAATGATATAAGTGTTCATAGATCGAATTAAATTCCATTAAAAAGAGAAGTTAGTATCCTTCATTTATTAATATGATTACCCTCCAATCCCAGAAAAGTTGTTTTGTATATGTAATGCATTAGGGTGGCAATTCTCAAAGCTCATCAGGCATGTCACATACCTAGAGTGTTTGATATAAGTGAAGATTCCTGGGTCTTATCCCTGGGGAGTCTATTTCCATAGGTCTGAAGTGGGGCCGAAGTAGTAGAACTTTTAAGAAACACCTCTTAGGAGATTCTTATGATTCTGATGCAGGTTGTCTGTAGACCACTTTAGAGGAAACTTTGGGATCATCTGATTGAATCAAGGGTTGAAAGAACGGCATTTTCCTTACAGAGGAAGAATTAGGCAATCCACCGTTAGTATGGAAGTGTTACTCCATGTGTACATCCACATGCTTTAGATGCATTTGTGGTTCTGTAATATAATTTCTAGAGGATAACACTTGTCTAAATATTTTTACTTCCTCTCCAAGCTGATTTGAAATCACATTACCTTTAAAAGTAAGGTGTATTTGTGGTTTAATAAAGAACTTCTACGGCCATGGGAATTGGCACAGCTCTGTGACTGGTGAAGTGGTTGCTGAAATAGATCACACAGGAGGGTGCTGTTGAGATATGGTTTTGTCTGTAGTTAGTTCCGAAAACAGACAGCAGAGGGGGCATGCTTTAAATGACCCAGAGAACCTGTGACCGGATTATTTTAATATGAATTATTCTAGATTGCATCATTAATTCATTTCATTTCGACCATTAGAAAACTATCATTTTTGAAACAAATGATCTATTTAAAGAAGGACCATATGATCAGACATTTTTATCAGTTATTTATTTGAGGAAACATATTTTAATTGTATATTTAAATAATTCTGGTTTCTTTTCACATTATGTTGTGAACACTGGTTCTAGCTAGCATCTCTTACAGCTAGGGTTTTTTTTTTTTTTAGTTGTAAGAATTAAGAGCCTGATAAGTTAAATGGTTAGTTGATTATAAAATTAGAATTGACAGATACCTACTACAGATTATTTGTTGAATAAAGTTTTGTAGTGTTTGCCTAGGTATTGAAGACACATATCATTCAGACTATATTATATCATTAAAAAATTGGAAATGAATCCCATATCCTAAAACTTTTTTCCTTCCTTCCAGACTTAGTGCATATGTAGACTCTTTGTTCATAACTTGGTGTTGTTTTTTTTTTAATGTGGCATTTTCCAACACATGCTTTTATCAGTTATTAATTAATGTTCTATTAGTAACAATAGAATAAATCAACTTGAGTTAGGTTACTAAGCAGAAAAGGAATGCTTCCTTTGCTGTTCTTTTTGTCATATTGTGACCTTTTTGAAGCCAGGGACTGTTTGTTCCTTTTTATCTTTTTAGTTTCTACTATGAAACATTGGACAGAGTAATGAGTGTCATTGTTGGTGTTAATTCCTAGATACAGGCTATGCTGGATTAAAAATGCCTATCGATTCTTTGCTACACCCCCCATTGAGAGGTGGAATCTGTATCTTGTCCTCTAGAATCTTAGAGGGATCTGATTATTTGGCCAATGTAATACAGTGGAAGTGATACTGTGACAGTTTCTGGTCCAAGGCTTTGAGAGACTGGTAGCTTCCATTTACTGTTTCTTGGAATACTCTCTTTGGGAGCCCCCAGCATTCTTATCTGAGACCAGTCTGACTATATTGAGATCACCATGTTGGAGAGGCTCCAACATGCTTCTCTGATTGATAGTCTCAGCTAAGCCCAGCTTTTCAGGCATCCCTGCCAAGGTGCTAGACACGAGAGTGAAGCAGTCTTGAATACTCCAGACCCACCCATCCTCCAGCTGATTACCTGTGACCTCTATTGACATCATATAGAACTGAAGAATTGCTTAGCCAAGTCCTGTCCTGATCCACAAAATCATGAGATACGATAAAAGCATTCTTGTTTTAAGTCACTGTGTCTTGGGACAGCTTGTTATGCAGCAAGAGGATGACCAGAACACAAGCAAAGTTCCTGAGAGAGGAATAGATGGTGGTAAGTGGAAGGAACTTTGGAGAACATCTTATCTAACCATTCCCTTTTGTAGGGAAAAACTGCATTCCAGAGAGATGAAGTGACATGTTCCTTTCAAGTCATGCAGACAGTCATGGTCACGGTCAAACTCTAATCTAACTTTGTTTCATTTGCTGCTGGAAGACCCTAGATCATTAATTTTGCACTTTACAACTGGTAAGCGAAGACATATGGATATAGCCTAGAGACACCTAAAAAATAGTAACACGAGAGAAAGAACTTTTGCAACCTTGAAAAGGATCCCAAAACAGTCTCTGTTCCAGGAATACCCAGGCCAGCCATTTTGTATGATTTAACTACTATTAAAAAAAGTTACATTCCAGTGTAAATGGATGTTTCACTTACTATTCAAAGATAGTAAGTAATGTTAGAAAAATAAGCATGCACACAAATAATGGATGCTGATTTCCTATATAAGCAATCTCAACATTTATACAATTTGTATTCCAGAAACTCCTTGGTAAATTTGGAAACTTTGAATGCATTTTTCCATGGAAACAATGATAAGCAAATTTCAATTTAACATATAATATGCCTAATGTATAGTACTTTAAATAATCACCATATTTATTAATTTTCTATGGGAAGATGCTTTTCAAATTCCAGCTTGGTATCTGTGAACCCGTAAGTCCAACCTCTCCCTTTATTTGACCTTGGCAGAGGAACTGGGCTCTACTCTTCCCATTAGCAGTGGGAGCGAGCACCTTACCTTGCTCTTAGCATCAGCTGGTGGCAGATGTCTTCTTATGCTTAAGGAGGAAGGAGAGAAGATTCTGGGGGCTGTATGCAGTTGGACAGTGTACTCTACTTGGTGATAAGGAGAAGAACGGGAGCAACAGCGTAGCTCAGGACTTCTTGCTGTTTAAATTTCTTAGTTCAAATCAGCTCCTAGTGCTTTTCCTCCCCTCTTTCTTCTAAGAATCCTAGAGATTGGTTTACTTGCTTTCTATTCCATCATTCCCAATAGCTTCCAATGCTGGAGAGGGTGTGGAGAAAAGGGAACCCTCCTACGCTATTGGTCGGAATGTAAATTGGTACAGCTACTATGGACAACAGTATGGAGGTTCCTTGAAAAACTAAAAAGGATATGGTCCAGCTATCCCACTCCGGGGCATGTATCTGGAGAAAACCATAATTGGAAAGGATGCATGCACCCCAATGTTCATTGCAGCACTGCTTACGATAGCCAGGACGTGGAAGCAACCTAAGTGTCCATCGACAGATGAATGGATAAAGAAGATGTGATACATACTACACACAATAGAATATTACTCAGCCATAAAAAGAAACAAAATAATGCCATTTGCAAGCAACATGGATGGACCTAGAGATTGTCATACAGAGTGAAGTAAGTCAGAAAGAGAAAGACAAATATAGTATAATATAATTTATATGTGGAATCTAGAAAAATGGTACAGATAAACTTATTTGCAAAGCAGAAATAGAGTCACAGATGTAGAAAACAAACTTTTGGTTACCAAGGTGGGGTGGGACGAATTGGGAGATTGGGATTGACATATATACACTACTGATACTATGTATAAAATAGATAACTAATGAGAACCTACTGTATAGCACAGGGAACTCTACTCAGTGCTCTGTGGTGACCTAAATGGGAAGGGAATCTAAAAAAGAGTGGATATATGTATATGTATAACTGATTCACTTTGCTGTACAGCAGAAACTAACACAACAGTGTAAAGCAACTATACTCCAATAAAAATTAATTTAAAAAAACAAGGTATCAATTCTTAAACTCACTAGAGACGGGATGAAGTCTTTCCATTTTTCTATACTTTTCTATTTCTAAAGGTAGGACAGTGATTTTCTTTTCTATTCTATTCTTTTCTTCCCTTCCCTTCCCTTCCCTTCGCTTTTCCCCTCCCCTTCCCCCCCCTTCTCTTCTCTTCTCTTCTCTTCTCTCCCTCCACTCCCTCCTCCCTCCCTCCTTCCCTTCCTTCCTTCCTCTCCACTCATTGTCTTATTTCTCTTAAAATCAACCTAATTTCTTTTATGCCCTGGGAATTGTTATCTGATATAGTTAATTAAATACTTCAGTTTATTTTTAGATTTAGGGAAGGTGAGTGGCACCTTTACTGCTTATATAACTAAGACAAATTATAGGTGTTTCTACTAAGCTATAAGCCCGTGATAGGAGGGACTACATCTAATTTTTTTCAGTAATCCCTTTTCACACAATTTTGAAATACTCATCACTATTTACTATGTAAATGAATAAAGATTAAAGACCACAGTTCTGACCTCTCTATGGTTATATATCTGTGCAGTGAAAGAGGGTGAAATGCCCTGAAACTTATTTTAAAATCCCATGAATGCTTGTGTATTGCCCACATTCCTAGCCTGTGTATTTAATGCAAGTGTATGTGAAGATTTAAAGTCAAATTTTGCCTTTGGTTTTCTCTTTTACCTTTATTACTGCTTGACTTTCTTGTTACAATATCATCAAACAGTGGAACCATGTAAAGCCATAAATGAGGTGTGGTTAATTTAGTAATAATAAGGGCAATATCTGACATTAAATCCTTCTACTCCTTAGAGTAAGATCGAAATAAATGAAGGTTTTATACATCAGTTCAAGGATTATAGACTACAACTAGGAATCGTGTGTTTTTTTTTCAGCTGGTTTTTTGACAAGTGAGCTTTACTCAGAACAGAATAATTTGCACTATGACAATTCTAGCTTTCCTCAAGGATAAGACAGAAATTGTGCAGAAAAGTTCAAGGTAATTTTTTTGTTTTATGTTTCCTTGAGCCTGGTTTGAAGTGTAAAAATAAGATGCCAGGAAGCCCCAAATTGAAGAACATATTATTCTACAAAATGTTATCTTCAGGTATTTATCAGTTTTTGGCCCTAGCCATTCTAAACTATTTGCTATTTTTTATCTTCTTAGACCAAATGTCCTTTAAATAATTCTTCAAATTATCGAAAACACAACTATGAGAGAATCCTAAATAGTAATTTTGAGAGAAAGTTAGAATAATATGTAAGGAAACATTTAATTAAAGATCTTGGTTAATCCTTAGTCCTTTTTCTTTTTTTTTAAAGAAAGCTGGCATTTTAATGACTTGAGTGGTATTAATTATCTATTTCTTATGTTAGGGTTCAGGATTCTTTAAACATCCATTAGGGCACAAATTATTTAGACACTCAGTATTTCAAAAGAGGAACTTAGCTCTATTTGCTTTATTAAAATTTATTAAAATTCTTGTGTCCCTTCTATCACTGCTGAATCAGTTATGTTTGGGAAAAATTTGTTATTGTGCTTGGAGTGGAATACCTATAGTACTAGTTCCCAGGTACTAATTCCCAAATACTAGTGCCCAAGTTGGAAGTTTATATGTAGGTACCAAATATAGAATGCAGCTTTTGCCTGCATCTTCCCTGAGCATATTTTAATTAGACTCGTGACCTTATTCTGCACTATTGCAATAGTCCCTGAATGCCATGTAGTAGTCTCCCAGACCATACCTTTCTCTCTTTTGTTGCTAATGCTAGAGTACTCTTTCTAAGAACCTAAATCTGAACATGACATTCTTCTCTGTTAATCCTTGAATGACTCTCCACTGGTGGAGATTGTTGTGGAGAGTTCCAGTTCATTCAAAATTTCAGTCCTTTGTGACCTATTTGTTCCTCTTTGGAGGCTTTTAGGATAGTCTCTTTATCACAGATGTTCTAGAATTTCATGATGAAATGTCATGATGTGGGATTTATTTTAGAAAAATTATTGCGTAGGGCACTTTGTAATCTGGAGATTAGTCCTTCTGTTCTGAATTTTTTTCTGTAATATTACTGTGTTATATTCCTACTCCCTGTTTTCTCTTCTCTATTTTAGAATTAAACAAGTCTGAGTTTGTTCACTTTATTTTGTTCATGTATATTTTCTATTTTCTGGAATAATATATATTGTTCCTTTAAAAGTGGGAATGCATTTAGAAATATCATCTCTCAAGTAAAAAAAAAAAATCTACCAACATATTATTTTTGTGTATCTGTATCTTAAATGTCCCATAAAATGACTTCATATTCTAAAAAAAAAAAAAAAAAAAAAAAGAGCCTATTTAAGTGATATAATTTTTAAATCGTTTCTTCCCTCTCATCCTTCTTTTGGTCTTTTTTGTTCTACTTTCTGGGTGATTTTCTCAATTTATGTTTCCATTTTGAAATAACCATTTTTTTAGTAATTATATCTTTAATGTCTAAGAACTGTTTTCTTATTCTAAGTATTCCTTTTTAATTTTTATAGTATCTTGATGCAATTTCTGCCATCTCTGGATATTATTCTTAGCTTCTTTGAAGTTATCCTCTGTCTCAGTCATTGTGTCTGATTTTTTTCTGTTTATTTGTTGTGCTCCTTTCTTATGTGCTGGAGATACTTATCAAATGTCTGTTGACTTTTGGCTGCCCATTCATATTTAAAAATGAGGTCATAAAATGATTATTGAAAACTCTGTTTGTTGGCTAGTAGTTTTCATGGTAGAGCAGTATTAATCAAACTTACTGGGAAATACACATGACTGTGTACGTCTTATATCTGAGGCCATTTAGTTCATCCAGACAGGGATTCTCCAATATTTTTGCTTGGGGATATAAGCGTGGCAGGCAGTGTAGGAGATAGGTGAGGATAGAGTGCTTGGAGAGTGGATGTCCTACTATTTGGGATATAGATTTTCACCCCCAGCCTCCTCTGACCCTGGAGCCAATTCCATTTCTCTTAAGACTATATCTCCCTTGAGGCTTGGTAGAAGTAGTGGCCTGACTCTGCAGCGTGCAGAAGGAGGATGTAGGAGTGTAAAGACACTTTATACAAAATTTCAGGCCATGACCTTTTTTAAATGTCTAATAACAGCACCTCTTCTGTACATGCCTTATATTTTTAGTTTCTGAACATATCAGGGGTTTGCAGGACATAATGGATTGCTTTTCATTGCTTCTGCTCTCAGGTTTGACCTCCCTCTATTCTCCTAAGTCATGTACTATTCTTTCAGCCATTTTGTGTTTTCATATATTAAAGTTTGTAGTTAAATCTTCTCCTTGATCTCTGTGTAGCCGGATTATTTTTGTTTATTGTTCTTGTTTGGGGGAATTTGAAAAGGAGGAGAAGATGTATTACACTACAGCCTTGAAACTTTAAATCCATTGAAAATGCATTCATGCATTTATTCATTTAATTTTTAATTTTATTCTCTTGAGTACCTATAACATACATATAATTCACAGTATAAAAATATATTAAAATTATTCATCGAGAAGTCTTGCTCTCATTCTTGAATCCATTGGTTTAGGACATCTCCCCCAAGCCCTACAGGGATTCACTTTTATTAATATCTTTTATATATCCCCCATATTTATTTATGTAAATATTAATAACTATAAATGTATATTTATTTGTAGGCACACCCTATTTACTTTGCCTTTTGGCTTAACAGTTTCTCTGGATATCTTTACCTGAAAACACTTTAAAAGGTACAAACCACTATATATCATAAAGTGATTTGTATTAATTTAGAGTTTAGAATTAGTTCTTAAACACTTGCAATCACATTTTTATGAAATTCAAGGATTATCATGGGGATTGTGCAGAAGATTGGGGAATAAAAGATCAAAGAGGCAAGGGCATGGAGGCAGTGTTGAGATGCGATGAGAGAAGCAGCACAGGGTTGAAAGGAAATGAGGAAAATAGAAGTGGGTATTTAGGCCGACTTTCATAAACTGAGGAGTATTTCCACACATGGAAAAATTAGTCTAGGTAGTATAGTGTTCAACTACATACAAAACACATACAAAGTAAGCAAAGTAAGTATATGGTGAGTTTTACCATATGCTTCCCGAAATATCTAGTAAATAGCAAAGTTTGCATCAGAAAGTCTTGGCACTTCTAAAAGAGAACACACATCTGTACACGTCTTGAAAAGTTTTGATAGCCTCAAGACCGTTAAAGGATTTCTGTGGCTTTTATGTATAAAATAAAATACATGTATATTCAGCAATAAATATTCATTCAGTGATTCAAAATGAGGATGATGCCTTCAAGGAATTTATTTTCTGAACATCTATATCAACATTATACAAAAACAATTACTCGAAGACTTTGCTGGTTGTAATTCAGTTAGTAATGCTGAGTAAATAGTTCCATCATGCTTCGTGTATGTGTAAATGAGAAAGCTCTACTAAACCAGCTTCCTGGTCTACATAACAGAAAAAACAACGCAAAAAATATTTGGTGATTTGGAAAAATCCTGCCTGACTGATCTTAAACATCAGTCTTTAGTTGGGAAGTAATATAACTTTATTTTATATTTTAAAGTTAAAAGAAGTATTTAAATTTAAGTAATTTATTTAAATTATTAAATACTGTAGAAAACTATAACCTCTATACAAACAAAAGATAAAATTAAAACCACTGAACAAAAATAAAAGTACAATCCCATTGCTTAGAAATAACTCCTGCTAAAATCTTGGGTACCTTATCTCTTTCTACCTCATTAATGCATCTAAACATACTTTAAAGTTTTTCAGTAAAATACTGTATATTGATCTAGAGTCATAAGCTTTCAGCAGGAGGGGTCCTATTAATGATTTTTTTTCTTATTTTACAAATGTACAGACTGAGACCCAAGTGAATTAAATTACTTGCCAGTACTGGGCTATGATGCTTTATCAAGTGAAGTGGAGGCAAGAGGAGACCTAAGGTTTTCTGATGATCTTTCTGCAGTGTTACTAAACTGCGAGTCACACTATTCCTTTAATTTTTCAGATTGTTAGCAGGTTGCCATGCACACGAATGCCAGACTGTGAAGACTCAGGCTGCTTGAACACAGTGTGTTGATGCCAGCCACCTGCTTGGATCCCAGCCTGGTGGTGCCAAGAGGCAGGGCCTCCAGGTCAGAGCTGGCCTGTTCAGGGTTGGGTCCCAAAGGCCTCACTGAGATCAGTAGCCTACGAAGGCTATGAAGTGGCCTATGAAGTAGCCTATGAAGAGCAGAGGCCCTGAGCCAAGCTTACCAAGTGTGTCTGCTCAGCCGCCCAGAACAATGGATAGTGCTTTGGAGAAGGCAGTGGGATCAGGAAATAGTTTCTGAGGATTAGTGGGGAATGGTAGGGAGTAACCTGCCCTAAGGCCTTTGGAAACCTCTGGTTTCCAGACCAACAACCCAGAGGGCTGGAGGAAACCAGGCCTTCCTATGTCTGTCCTCTAATTCTCTGAAAATTAGCAAAATAACAGCATGGTATTTCAGGACTCAGTTGGACTTGGGCAGAATAGCCTTTTCTTTTCCCCTTTTTTATTGAAGAGTGTAAGTACAATTAAGGCACTCAGGACCTAAGCCTCTACTGAAGGTATTAGCCATGTGGGGTGGCGGGGGTAGGTGGGGAAGGGAAAAGGAAGGGAAGGAGGAAAAGATTTTTTTTTTTTTAACTTTTGAAACATTCTAAGACTTTTGTCACTCAGTAGACACTTTCAATGCAATGTTTTGGTCAAAACTGCTTACTTTATGGTCTGGGGTGGAAGGCACCTTACTGAGATACTGACAATAGAAGTGAATGCTAGTATAATCTCCCCCTGTACTCCTTTTCCATCTCTAGTCTTGGAAAGTCTACATTCTACACAGAAGACTGATGTGGAAGAGTATTTTTAAGTGTCAGTTTATCCCAGCAACTGATGGGTTTTAGAGGAACTCTCAATTAAATACATAGAAATTTCTATGTATTATTTCTCATCAGCTTAATATTAGAACTGAAAGCAATTTTCTAGGGCTGATAGACATTCATTAGGCCAAATAATTGTACTGGGTTAACAAACTGCATAATTGATATAGGATTATAGCCAAGTATTGTCGTGTTATTACATACATGTTGTAGCTGTTTACAAAATAAATCAAGTGGCAGTTTTACAAATATGCATTAGAATAGAACCAGTGCAGTTGTACATTTAGAGCACTTGTAATACCAAAATAATGGATTGGATATTTTCTTTTCATATATTGCAGAATATGATTATGTCTTTTTTGTTTAAAAAAAGTGAAACGACTTCTACAAAGCACTATAAAAGTAGTTTCAACCATAGGTTCAGATGAAATAATACTCTAGAAAAGACATGTATAGTCTTGTAGGATTCATCCAATGCCTGGGTGCTATATATAGAGCATAAATTAAATGTCAATTTGCATTAGATTATAATCTAAATAATAGTTTTGTTGTTTTGTCCACCTCCAAACTATTGGATTTATCTTCATTTGGGTGTGGCTTAAGGTCATGCAATTTATTTATTTTATTCTGGAATTGATACATCTGAATGAGTGTAGTCTCATTCAAGATAAACACTGATTTATCTTGAATGAGATGACATTGATTCTCGTGATGGTGTTACTGCTCAAAAGTTTGTAACAACTGACTTGCTTTTAGAGATTTATAACAACCTTTTAACCATTCCCACTGGTGACTGATCTTAATTCCTTTAGACTGTTTGATTTTGAGAATTAGCAAAAAGTTGTTTTGAATCAATTCTGGAGAATGATGTGAACACTCGAAGTAGGAAATACATGAAGAAGTTAATGAGGCTCTGAGTTTCTTGCTTGACCTGAACACCTTGGTATTTCTTAGGAAGAATGTAAAAATTGCTTGTGGAAAAGAACATTGTTAGGATAAGGGTATAGGATGTCTAAAACTTTTTCTGTGACATTTTCTTTGGAATTGCAAAGTAGAATATTTTAACTAGGATAGTATTTTTTTCCAAGGGCAGGGTATTATTATAGTTGTAATTTGAACTAAATACATCCTAGTAGGACAGTATTGTGAAAGCAAAAACACAATAACCATAAATCACTATAAATAGCAGTGGAATACAGTGACTATAAAATGTACACACTGACTCCAGCAAAGACCCTCTATGTACTGTGATGCATACATTCAACCTACCAAGAGTGCAATTCTACCTCATCAGTTTTGTCATGCAACTAATATGTACCATTAAATGAATGCTATTCAGAAAAAATTTTTGGAATGATCTATCTGAATTGGAAATTTTAATAAACATGTCTGGGAGGTTTAAACAGAAACCATCTTCTTCTCAAAATAGCTTTCCCAGCAGCAAACTGAACATTCAAAACTACCGCATTGACTTTAGAACCATGTTACTTAAAATAGCTTACAACTCCTCCCCATTTATGCCAGAAAATAATGGTCCCTTCTTAATAAACTGTCTCATGGATAAAGGTGGCTGAAAATAAAAATATAGGTTTATTTTAGACAATTTAGAATGAAGCTCCACGTGATGAGATCTACCTGAATAACTTGTGAGGATTTCACTCATTTGCCGCATCTATATGTTCTGGTATATTTGTTAAATCAGGATCATTATCACATAGTCACACCTCATAAATATTTGAACTTGCAGTCAAGAAAATGCATATTCTCTCACAATTACTTAAAAGTTAAGAATACTTTTCTCTCTCCACCTACATACAACTCTATAATGATGTCCACATTTGCTTTCTCAAAGTTTCTGCTGTGACCACTGGCAGAAACAGCATAGCAGACCAGATGGTCTGTTGATTTGAGTCGAGAAATTCTTTGGCCCTTATTTAATTCAGTAGTTCTACTCAATCTGCTCAGGAGAGTTTACTGAGCGAACATAAGGATGCTGCTGTTAAGATGAGGTACATTGGCAACGTTTCTGCATTTCTTTCCTACCCTTGGCTGGGCATCGTCGTTAGTTCTCTTATCTTTGTAAAACCGTTAAATGAATCATTTAAATAATAAAGTCGTTTCTCCATGTGGCATAATATTTTAAAAGATGGCTCTATGATTAAATCCTGTTACCTACAGAAAGTTTGTGAAGATCGGAAACAGATTTATCTGTTAACAAGTGATTAGAAGTTGACCATTTCATTTGGCTTCCGAAATATTTTGGTGACCCCTGTGGTTCTAATGTGGAAGGGTTGGAATGAGTAGGAGCAAAGTCCTAAACAAATGCACGGACTGTCTCTGGAACTGGATGTTTATATCAGAAGTTGCCATGACAAACACCATCTCTGAAGAGCTCTTTCGTGAGCTCACCTCCTTCTAGTGTTGTCTGCAGTGATTCCATGGGACCATCATTTTGTATGAGAAAACTTTTATGTCAGGTACAGTTTTCTTCACAGTCGGTCCTGATATCTAGAATGAAACTTTGGAAGATAATCCTAAATAGAGTTTCTCTTCAGGAAGGTTAGCAGACTCTGAATTGGAGAAAATAAAAATGAGTAAAGATATTTGCCTTGAATTATTTGTTGGAATTTCAACTTACTGACTCCCTGGGTCTCCTTCCTTCCTTTTCTTTATTGTCATTAGTTATTTGTTATTTGTCTGTCTGTGGTATGAGAGTTGGTACGTATAAACAATATTACATTATCGTGTCAATCCTAGTATTAAAAAATACCTCATTTATAGACATATTGGAGTTAAGCCTGTTTGGGGAATACGGTGTTCCAATAAACTAAAATTTTTTATTAACTGTAAGAAAACTCTTTCATGTAGAAAAACTGTCTTGGACAGAGTAGTTCACCTGAAATAATGAATGCCTGGCATCACACCTGAAACAGAAAGGGTATTCATCTATAATTAATAGCGAAAGGGGCCCTGTTTTTAAGGATGTCTTCCTTTGACCCTCACTCTTGTTTAACTATTTGGCTAGGTATAGAATTCTAAGTTCAAAATAATTTTACTCTCAGAACTTTGAATATATTAATCTATTGTGGTAGACTAGTGGTATATTCAAAGCATGGACTATTTCTCTTATTGTTGGGGTTATGATATTTCACTAAAATATGTTTAAAAATTGTCTTAAAAACCCCACTATTCCTGCTCTGTACTTGGTAGGTTCATTTAATCTCAAGTTCACAGTCTTTTCTTCAGCTAAGAGAACATTATGTGTTTCATTATTTTCTCTCTTCTGTTTTTCCCTTCTGGGCCCAAATTTTGCCAAGCATTATGTCAGCCTTGTGGTTTTGAGCTAGTTAACCTCTAACATCTTTGATCATCAATTGCATTATTATAAAGTGGAAATTATAATCCCCAGGAGGCTAGTACCCAAAATGGTAATTATTTTTTCTCCTGCAGATGCCTTGTTCCTCTGAGCTTATCGTTTTGATCAAGGCACTTGAATCTAAATATAGACTTCTGGCTCTTAAAGTGATGTCTGGGCTGTTTTTAGCATGAAGGTTATTGGACATGACTCTGGTCTTCCTCAAGGTAGCACTGGCTCATTTCTGAAGGCTTCTTTGGATACCGTAGCTGTGTTATATGGCAAATACAGAGAAAATAGTCAAAGTATATGTTGAAATGGGAGATAGAATGTTAAATAACAAGGCGACCCCATTTGTTATAAGGTAGAAGTCTATACAAGAAAGCTGTGGGATCTATAGTATTTCCGTATGGATTCAGCTGATGAACGCTTGCCAGATTAATCTTCCCAGAAGAAGAGCTCTGGTCATGTCACCACTCCTTAAAAATCTTCATTGGATCCCCATTGCCTACAAAGTTAGCATCAAGTTCTTAAACTTAATTTTCAAGTTGTCCAAAACACTGGCTCCAGTGAAACTTTCCAATCTTATATCCTACTATTCTCTACATACTCATTCTAATTAAAATACATTATTCTGTTTCCCAGATCTATCCCATGCTGTTCCCTTTGCCTAGAATTCTCCCTGCCTCCTATTTATTCTAGTGAAATCCTTCTCTTTTACGGTCCAACTCCAGAGCTTCTTCCTTTGCCAAGCCTCTGGCAATCTCTGCAACTCTTTCTCTATATGGCCCGAAGCACAGAATTTGTACATGTCTTATAGCACCTAACATACTGCACTGAAGTGACTTTAGGTAGAAACTACGTCATATTCATCTGTGATTTACTAAGGTCTAACGATGCCTCTTTTGTAACCTGTGCTTGGTAAATATGGTTGAATGATTAAATGAATGGATGCATTATAGTAATGCTGCATTGTAATGTTTTACATGGAGGAAGATAGATTTGGAGATTGTTTTGTTTTGTTTTGTTTTTTGATGGAGCTGACTGGTGACCAAAATTGTGCCTTGTTGACTATTTTGATTAGAGATTTAAAAAAAAATCATTTATATGATCACTTCTTGATTTTTATAAATAGCTATAAGCACTTGCTAATGAGACAGGAATACGGTCAGATATTTGGGAAATATTTACTCAGCTTTTAATCCTTCTCCTTTTAAGAGTCTTTATGAAGAAAAATGAAAATCATATATAATACTGCTTGTGACTGAAAATATTGTGCATTTTAATGAAATTTCTTATACCATCTAACTTGTTTTGCCTGTGGACATAGTTTGGAAATAAACTGACTTGTTGCTTGGGATTGACCATAATAAATCTGCTGAGAGTTGAGTTCTATTTCAAAATGCATCCTCTCTTCTAACTTCTTTTCCACTGATGAAATTGAAGATATGAAGTATCTTATTCTTTAAGTAGCAGCATTCCCTGTAAATAAGTATGTAACTTTTATAAATGCACTAGCAGTTTCTTAATGGCTGTGAAGAAGCGGAGTAGAGCAAGACATTACATGGTAATTTGTTATGTGT
The DNA here is from genome assembly GCF_028021215.1 of Eschrichtius robustus. Taxonomy (NCBI): domain Eukaryota; kingdom Metazoa; phylum Chordata; class Mammalia; order Artiodactyla; family Eschrichtiidae; genus Eschrichtius; species Eschrichtius robustus. The sequence continues at coordinate 67,842,789 of NC_090828.1, forward strand.
GACATAATATTTGGGGAAAGAGCAGCTATAATTTTCTGTCTTCAGTCAGCAGGGTGGCCTTGATTTGTGGCAAGTCAACATATTCCTCTGAATTTTTGCGATGATGACAGTACTTAAGAGGAAAACACTTAAGTCTTCTGGAAAGAACTTTTAAATTGTAGGGACTTACATCTAATCATCCCTCTGATAACATACAAATATTTTTGTTTCTTTCAGGAAATGAGTGTGTTTTCAAGTTTATGTTAGTTTTTTCCCCCTTGTAAATGGAAAAATACTTAAAGACCATTTTGTACAACTACCTCACTTTGCAGAGAAGGATAGATGCTCTGAGAGTTGGTAGAGGACCTGGGACCAAAACTCAAGTCTTCCAACTTAATGCTAACAGTATTAACAACACATAATAGCAGCTAATATGTATAATATTTTCATATACTCTTATTATAAGGAAACTGAGGCACTGAGAAATAGCTTGTTCAAGATCACACTATCAGGGCTTCCCTGGTGGCGCAGTGGTTGAGAATCTGCCTGCCAATGCACGGGACACGGGTTCGAGCCATGGTCTGGGAAGATCCCACGTGCCGCGGGGCCGCTAAGCCCGAGCGCCACAACCACTGAGCCTGCACTTTAGAGCCGCAAGCCACAACTACTGAAGCCCGCGTGCCACAACTACTGAAGCCCGCGTGCCACAACTACTGAAGCTCACGGACCTAGAGACCGTGCTCCACGACAAGAGAAGCCACTGCAATGAGAAGCCCGTGCACCGCAACAAAGAGTAGCCCCTGTTCACTGCAACTAGAGAAAGCCCGTGCGCAGCAACGAAGACCCAACGCAGCCAAAAATAAATAAATAAATACATTTACTAAAAAAAAAAAAATTATAACCTGTGACTTCAAGGAAAAAAAAAAGGTCACACTACCAAGTGGTAGAGTTGGGGTTCAAAAATAGGTTGTCTTCCTTTGAGTCTCTCAGCATAACCCAGAGATGTGGTAATACGTGGTTTCACTTTTTAAAGGAAGCTTTTGAGTGCATTTAAGTGCCCTAAGAAAATTAGGATTAACTTTAAACCTAATATCACAACATTAGTATTAGTAATAGTTTTGTAAATGTCAGTTCATCTCATTGCAGAGCATAACTAAGTTACAATTCATAGATAGAAAAAAATTCTTTTATTATTGGGCTGAATAAAAATTTCTTATTTAAAATAAAAATATGATGGAAATTGAAATTGGGTTAAACCTTTCATAGTTTATAAATTGAATTCAATGTAATTCATTTCAAACTCTGGGTACTAATATAGAATTGATTATAATGCATAAGTGCATATGAGGTCACCTAATCATGTATATTCACAGGGAGGCAAAACAAGTATGATTTTCAGCACCAGTAAAGAAGGAAACTCCCTCAAATAAGAAAAGCTCCACTTTATTGAATTTATCTAGAATGTTTACAGTCAGAAAATCTATTAAGAAATTATGTCAATTTTAATGTTTTTTACATTTACATTTTACTATTTGTCCTATTTTATGTTCCTTATTTTTTGTTTCCTGCCTTCTTTTGGACTAATGAAGTATTTTAAAATTATTTAACTATTTCACTCTATTAGCTTGTAGGTTTACACTATTTTACTATTCCTTTTGTGATTATCCTAGACTTTGTAACATGCATCCTTGACTCCTTGAAGTGGTACTGTTATCACTACTCAGACCAGTTGACTCTATTATTGCCCTTCCATCCTTTGTGTTAATGTTGTCATATATTTTAATTCTACACATATTTTAAACTTAGTAAGGCATTAATATGTTTATTCGAAATTCATTTTGAATTACCAGTATATTTACCTTTTTCATTGCTCTTCCTTGCATTCTGCATTTAAAAAAAAATCTGGAATCAATTTTCTTTTGCCTGAAGAATTCCCTCTTATACTTATTTTAAAGCTGTTCTGCTAGTGACAGATTATCTCTGGTTTTCTTTCTGTGTCTCTGTTTTGAAGGGTATTTTCACTGGGTGTAACATGCTAGGTTGGCTTTACTTTCTATTAACATTTTACAGTTGTCTTTTCATTGTATTCTGACTTCTATCATTTCTGTTAAGACATTATCTGTCAATCTTATTACTGATTTTTCAAAGATAGTTTGCTGTCTCAGGCTGCTTCTAAGATTTCCCTTTGTCTTTAGGTGAACCTAGTTATTATTATTATTTTAAAATATTTATCTGCTTGGCATGTGTAGTGCTTCTTAGTTTTTTGACTTAATGGCGTTCCTCAGTTTTGGAGTATCTTGACCATATGAAGAAAGTTATTTAAATATTGTTTTTTCCCAGTTCTTTCTCTGCTGACCTCATGATCTTTTTTCTTTGCCTCATATATACCGTTTGCTCTTTTTTCCTTTCTCTTTGCTCTTCTTATATCAATTGAATGTTTTTACTGTGATATTCCAGTTCACTAATCTTCTCTTTGGCTATATCCAACCTGCTATTAAAGCCATATTTTGAGTTTTTTGTTTTATTATTGTACTTTACACTTCTAGAATATCTATTTTATTTATTTTTATAGATCTGAGTTCTTTTGTGAATTCTCCATTTTGTCATTTATTTTCTTGAACACATTATTTACAATTATTTTGAAGTCCATATCTGATCCAATATCTAGATATTTTTGTATGGTGTTTCCTCCTCTCTCCCCCTGCCCTGTTTTTTTTGTATGCCAGTTGATTTTGTAAATCAGATGTTGGACATTGAGTATAAAAATTGAAGAAGTTTTAAAGAAGTTGCCTTCTTCCTGAGGCTGTTCACTCTAGTCTCTGATTGGATGGATAACCTCAATCCATTCATGAGAGTATCTGAGATGACCAAAGACAACTGCCACAAGGAGGAATAATGGGTGGTATAGTTTAATGGTAGAAGATTTAAAGCTAGGCAAACTTAGAAAAGAGGAAGGAAGATATGTCTAAAAATAACAATGAGGATCAAGAAGAACCTCTGCCCACCTCTGGGCCATGAGAAGTGTGGAACAGTGATCTTCAGTGATAGTGAGAGTTCAGTTAGAATGAAGGCAAAGTTGAGGGAAGAGATTAAATTTTGTGGGATTTTGTTCATGATTAATTGTGAGATCCAGAGGCATAGTAAAAGGATTTCAGCAGTTGGGAAAGTGTGGGGTGACAAGGAGGTGATGTACTGATCCAGAGAATATGGGGACTGAGGATGGATGACCTGGGAGTTCTGGGCTTGGAGTAGCTGACGTAAACAGGGAAAAGTGCATAAAGAGATTATTTTGAGGGACTCTCAGACAGATACTCATGGTGAAACTGTAAGGAGGGAGAATCTTTCTACCAGGACATAAAGTTCTGTATTCTCCTATTAGCTATTATGATAACAGTGTGGAAGAGGAGGTGTGTGGAGATCTGAAGCTTCCGCTTAATTCCTAGAATGAACTATAAGAGAAGAAAATAAGTGGATTGATTTTGGAGATCCAAAAAGTAAAATTTGCAGAGTAAAATTAGCAAGACTTGGTGATAGAATGGATATGAGGTGTGAACAATGAGGCATGTCCAAAATTACGCCCAAATTTCTGGCTGTTGCAGCTGAATAGATGGATGGTAGTGCCATTCACTGAGCTAGAAACACTAGAAGAAGACCAGATTTGGGTGTCAGATGGTGACATTGTGAGTTTGATTTGGACTTTTTGAGTTTAAGGTGCATTTGAGTCATCCAAATGGGGATATCAAATAGCCAATTAAATACATGAGTCTGTTGCTTCACAGAGATATCGGAGCAGGAGATGTGAGTATGTGGGCATCTGCTTATATGGTGGTGATTGAAGTTTTTGGACAGAGTGAGCTGGCCAAATGAGAGTCAACAGAGAGAAGCTAGCCAAGAATGTTCACATATGCTGAAGGGCAAATAGAAAGGAGGATGAAAATGTTCATTTTACTTAACTTCAAGGAGATCATTGGTAAGAGGGTTGGATTAAGTCCTTCAGAGTAGAAGCCTTAGATTATAGTTGGAGAAGTTTGTTGGTAAAAGAAAAAATGATATTTTAGCTGGAGAGAAATTTTAGTATCTTTTATTTTTAAATCTAGGGGCTTCAGTATGTTTAAAAGCCAGTGAGAGAAATCTGGTTGAAAAAAAATTAAATATACAGAAGAAAGAAAAGAGCATAACATAAGGCTCCTAGGAAACTGGAGAGAAAGGGGGATGTATTAGTTTCCTATTGTTGATGTAACAAACTACAGCAAAAATTAGTAGCTCAAAACAAGACACATTTATTATCTTACAATTTCGGAAATCTGAAACCAGGTCATTGGGCTAAAATCAAGGTGTCAGCCTTTTTCCTTCTGGAGACTCCATCTACTTGCCTTCTCTAGCATCTGGCTCTTGGTCCCACATCACTGACCCCTGCTTCTGTTTTTACATCTCTTTATTTCTGTTTCCGTTGGCACATCACTTTTTCTGACACTGACCCTCCCTACCTTCGCCTTGTAAGGACCCTTGTGAATATCTTGAGACCACCTGTATAATTCAGGATAATCTTCGGTTATCAAGATCTTTAACTTAATCACATCTGCAAAGCCCTTTTTATCATGTAAGCTAATATATACAGAGCCACAGATTCCGGGGATTAGGATGTGGACTTCTTTTTTTTTGATGGAGGGGAGCATTATTCAGCCTGCCAAGGATAGAAAGGAGCATTTTCTAATTTAATTGGAAACAAGGAAGGTAGAACATGTGCAAGACATGGGTATGTCTGTAAAAATATATTTGGGGGCTCATATTACATATTTTCTCTTTAAAATGGCGTTGTTGCACTTGCTTGAGGGGAGAGGCAGACAGGAAATTCAGGGAAGAAAGTTCTAACCTAACAACTAGAGCACTCCTTCATTTAGCCAATAGTTAATAAGAACCTGCTGGGAACCTGATGGGTACAGGGGTACAAAGTTATAAACACACAGCAGTTATTATCTTTCTATACACAGTTAGAGGTTTTCAAGGTGTGCTAAATGACCATTTGACCAGAGGCGTTTAAAAAGGATTCCTGGGTACTAAGTTACAGATGACCTCACAGATAATTCTGATATTTACTGATTGTTATAAGTAACGTGTACTTCCTAAATACAATATATTTTAAAGAAATGGGTAACATATCATAGAATGCATTAAATGCTAATACCAGAGATAATTGCTCAGAAGTAAGGAGTGTAGTAAGTATTCTTAAGGAGTCCTTGTCAATATTTAAACAGTCAGAGCTCATGACACTCTACTTTTACTAAGTACTTGAACTTTAACTTGAATAATCTTATATAGCTCTTTACATTTTAAGTTTTACATGAATAGTACATGAACTATAAATATTATAAAAAAATAAATACATTAAAAATAACCACTTCGCGATCACAGGTCTCCTCAATCTCACTTTCTTCCCTAGAGATCAAGATTGTTAAAAATTTGGCATGGATTCTTTTAGGTTTTTTTTTTTTCTTATGGGTTTACTGACACATGTGTATATGTGAAAGTATAGGTATTTTCTTTGTTTTTTACACAAATGGGGTCATACTAAATTATTGCTCTATAGTTAAAAAAATTCAACATTATGTTTTTGCAATCTTTTTTGTTAATCCGTATGTTAGTTCTGTCAGTGGCTACCTACAAGTCCATAGACTGAATGCAATATATTTTATTAATATGTAACCATTTTCAATACATAAATTGTTTCCAAATTTTTCTCTTGTAAGCAGTGATACAGTGAACATTCTTCCAGATGCCTTTCTAATGTTTATGCTAGTTAGTCTAGAGAATCAGGAAAGGAGTAGTTATATCAAAAGGCGTGGCTTCTCAAGGTTTTTATAGATGCTGCCAGATTTCATTCCTTAAAGTCTATTCCCATTTATTCTACTTTCTTTTATGTCTGACAGTACCACTTTCTTCCTAACACTTGTGCCAGCATTTGACATGATCAATATTTAAAATATTTGTCCAGTAGTGAAAGTGCCTTATTTTAATGTATGTTTCTTTTGGTTACTAGTGAGACTGAATATTTTTTTCAAGTTTTTATATTCAGTGGTGTAATATGTTTGTTCATGTGTATGTGAATTGTGTGTTCATATCTGCCTTTTGGTTCATTTTTATTTTGGGAGGTATTTATTTTTTCTTTTAATTTTTAGGAACTCTTTGTATATTCTGAGTATTAGTCCTCTCTTAAATGTGTTGTACACATATTCTCTCAATCTGTGCCTGGTGTTCGAATTTTAATTTGTTGAATTTTTTTATGGCTTCTAGGTCTAGATTATTAAAATTCTTTGGTTATTTTTTCTAACGTATATCAATTAGTTAAATTAGTGAAATTTTGGGAATTTCTTTTTAGTTTTCTAATTTTGGAGTCCATTTTAGTATCAGGTTAAAGAATATCCTTTGTACTCAAATGGGTAGAGTCAGTCTTTTTTGAGTATCTCATCCTTTCTCCCTTGATTTTCAGTACCAACTGTTGCATATACACATGGATCTGTAGGTAACTTTTTAAAAATTGGATGACTGCCTTTTTATATTATGTTAGGTATGTCAGGTATAGAAAGACACTCATTGATCTTGTTCTTCTAACTTTCTTGGTTATAATTACACATTTTCTTTACTCTGAAACAGTTTGAAAAGCAGAGACATCATCTGTTCCTTAAAGATTATGTAGAATTTCTCTGTAAAATAAACTATCTGTACTGGCCTACCTTTTTGGGGAATAGCTCTTTGACAACTTGCTCTCTTTCTTCTATCGTAATTAATGTCTTTGAATTTTCTGTTTGCTGGATTCAATATGTATAAATTATATTGTCCTAGAGAATTATCAATTTCATCCAGATTTTATTTACATAAAATTGTGGGAAGTATTTTCTTAATATTCTTTTAATTGCTTCTTCATTTCTCTAATATTATTTCTTATTTTATATATTGTTACTTTCCCTTTTTTCCCCCTTGATTTGTTTCACTAACTATTTATCTATTTTATTTTTTCCCCCCAAAGAACAGATCTTGGATTTATTTATTAGTTCTACATTTTGCATTTTTTCCAAGTTTTAATTTCTACTTTTATTTTTACTAAATTTCTTCTTTCTGCTTTCCTCAGATTTAACTTAATGATATTTTCTAAATTTTGGATACTAATGAATTTATTTTCATTCTTGTTTATTAATAGATATGTGTTTAAGGCTATGAATTATAGTGTGAGAACTGTTAGCAGTAAAAGATGTGATGTGTAGTGTTTTCATTAAATTCATTATTCTTATTAGTAGTATTATTATTTATTTATTTATTTTTAAAATAAATTTATTTATTTATTTATTTATGGCTGTGTTGGGTCTTCGTTTCTGTGCGAGGGCTTTCTCCAGTTGTGACAAGCGGGGGCCATTCTTCATGGCTGTGCGCGGTCCTCTCACTATCGCGGCCTCTCTTGTTGTGGAGCACAGGCTCCAGACGCGCAGGCTCAGTAATTGTGGCTCACGAGCCCAGTTGCTCCGCGGCATGTGGGATCCTCCCAGACCGGGGCTCGAACCCGTGTCCCCTGCATTGGCAGGAAGATTCTCAACCACTGCGCCACCAGGGAAGCCCAGTAGTAGTAGTATTATATAGATATTCTGCAATTTCAACTTTTATTTTTTTCTTTGGAGAGTTACGTAAAGAGTCTTAAAATTTTTCCTAACCCCAGATTTTATTAGTAATTTTTCATTTTATTGTACTGTGATCAGAAACTGTTGTCTGCATTCTTTCCACTATTAGAATTTATTGGGGTTTTATCTGTGACCTAAAATGGGACCAAGTTTTTTTTTTTAACCTTTTAATTTTTTAAATAAATGTATTTATTTTATTTATTTATTTTTGGCTGCATTGGGTCTTCGTTGCTGCGCACGGACTTTCTCTAGTTGCAGCAAGCAGGGGCTAATCTTCATTGCGGTGCACGGGCTTCTCATTGCAGTGACTTCTCTTGTGCGGAGCACAGGCTCTAGGCACGCGGGCTTCAGTAGTTGTAGCATGCGGGCTCAGTAGCTGTGGCTCGCGGGCTCTAGAGCTCAGGCTCAGTAGTTGTGGCGCACGGGCTTAGTTGCTCCGCGGCATGTGGGATCTTCCCAGACCACGCTCGAACCCGTGTCCCCTGCATTGGCAGGCAGATTCTTAACCACTGCGCCACCAGGGAAGCCCTAAGCATTTTCTTAAAGAGAAGTTATATTCTCTGACTTAACATTAGAATTCAAAATGTAACAGTTAAATCTATTTTGTTGTTTATATTAGCCTATTTATATTTTTCATATTTATATCTACTTTTTAATACACCTGTTCATCATGGTTTGAGAGGGTTGGATAGTAGTCTATTAATAGTGTCTCTATCCGATTTTCCTTATATCTCCTATACCTATGTGTATTGTATGACACCTAGACATTCATAACCAATATATTTTTTATTGTGAATCACATCTTTTAGCATTAAAGTTTTCTTCATTGCTTGTTTAGTGCTTTTCTGTCCTGAGTTCAGTCTTGCATGATATTGACCACTGTATTCTTTCCTTCCCTCCCTCCCTCTGTTCTTTCTCCATCCCTCCTTCCCTTCTTTCTTTTTTTTCTTTCTCGCCCACCCCCCCCTCCCCTTACCCCCACCACATTCTTTGTTTTCAAACTTTCTCAGTCACTGGGTTATAGGAGTCTCTTTCCCACCGAATAGAGTGGAATCTGCTTTATGATTCAAATGGAAAGTTTGTTTTCTTTCAGTAGGTAAGTTTGGCTCTCTAACATTTATTGAGATAACATAAAAGTTTGGTGCTAATACTGTTATACTATTTTATATTATGTTTTAAAATTTATAGGTTTTGAAGAAAATTTACAAGGTGTTCTGCCTTCTTAGCATTGTGTTCTTTTAATTAGAAAGGTTTATATTTCTGTTATCATTATGACTATAACTACATGGAAAACCTTCAACCTCTTATTTCTTTAAACATTATCTATTAATCCCCTCTAAGGAGCAATAATAAAATTAATATTTTTCTTCTTCCTCCTCCATTTTCTACCAGCTGATTTTAGCATTATAAAATAATTTAGTTAAATTCTCCTGTGATTTATCAGTTTTAAAATAATATCTTTTGATCTCAGTAACATTCCATGTTTTTCCTCCTTCAGCTTTTATCTTTCCATGTTTCTTTTATCATTTCTGCATTTTAAGGCTTATATTACTTATATTTTATTATAGCAACATAATTACATAGGGATTTAGTCCCATAATTAGTTTTGGTATTTATTATAGTCCTTTTACTTTGAATTTTCCAGCTGGCTCTCGGATGACTGCAATTTATCTCCTAGTAAATTCCTCAAGAAGGTTCCATGGGAACAAGATTTTATGTGCTTTCATATGTTCAAAACTTTTGAATATTGTCTGTTACCTTTACAGTCAATGAGTTTTGCTAGATTAAAAAATCTCATTTCTATTTTCTTTCCCCAAGGATTTCATGAGCATTACTCCATCCAGTGGAGTAACTAAAAGACAGTGGGGTCCACTGAAACTTGTTGAATGTTATTGTGGAGAAATACTGCAACAGATTGATTTCCCCCTAATGAGCTACTGGGGCTTTTTTGCCTTGATGTCCAAAGCATTCTGTAAATTTCAAGTCCAATAAAGTAGGGCATTTTACTGTTGACTATTAAAATGAGTTTCTCTGGGGACGTGTGCCCTTCAATATGTATTTTATTTTATGTTTTAAGCATTAAAATAGTGTTTATTATTTATCAGATTTATTAGTAGTAAATTTGGAATAGGGAAATCAGTATAGACCATAAGGAAAACTTGAACTTTCTATTCGTTTCCCAGCTACCCACTCACTTTTCATACAAAACAGACCTTGACTCCCACATCTGAGTGAAATGGGTCTGCAGAATCTTTCGGGGAATGATAGGGTACCAGTGGCCAGCCTCAAACCTTGTCAGGTCTGAAAATAAGATTACAAGAAGGAAATAACATTTCAGTCTTGTCTTGAGAGACATAACCTAGGTTCAGTTACGACTGCGTTTGCCATGTGAGGGTAAAGAGCTCAATGTCCATTTATTGGTCAGTGTGGCAGGCAAGGTATGCAAGATGGAGCCAATTGTTTGAGCTAAATTAATACAGTTTTTTTTTTTTTTTAAACTCATTGTTACCTATTTTGTAACTTACTCATTCTTCTGTAGGGGAAAGAAAGACTGTGGAAGAGAATGAAGAGGTTAACTGAGTATAGTAAAATATGCATCCCTCAATAGAAATATAAGGAATGGAGTGATAATTGTCACCCTTTTCCTAAAATCTTGTTTGAAATTTCCCTACTGTTACACTACAGCTGAAGCTTTCACACCACTCTATACGGACTTCTACATTCTGTATTTTATAGCTAGAAATACACTAATAAATTTTTACAAAATATCGCATATGCTACTATTGTTCCTAGTGTATTGCTAAATACCTATTAAGCTGTGGACAAATTATCAATGAACATTACACAAGTAGCTTAATTCTCCATGTTGGGATAATAGACCAACCCACTGCACAACTCTATTCTTATTTTCAGACAGTGGAACTCTTATATTGCTTTTCCCTAAAGTATACTGACGTATTTTATCTTAGTCGTGATCATATCTACACAGAAAGTATGAAGATGTCCTTCTCTCAACAGAGTATGAAACACGCCTTTAGTGGAATGTTGAACCCTTGTTTCAGAGCAAAATAATATATGGCTATCAGAGCCTGTTAAGAGGAAAATACTTAAATTCTTTTAGAAGTAAACTTTGTATGGAATGAGTTTCTGATGTGCCCCTCTAATCTTTTTTTTTTTTTTAATTGAGGTATAGTTGATTTACAATGTTGTGTAAGTTTCAGGTGTACAGCAAAGTGATTTCAGTTATACATATATATGTATATCTATATATCTATTTCAGATTTCAGTAGGTATTTTATTATAAAAAGTTTTCTTATATTTTATTTTTATATATTTATTCCTTTCCATTATTTTGATTTTCTTCTGGGGAGATTCCAGTTACACATGTATAGATCTCTTTTACTTGTCTTTAGTTCTCTGTTTCTAATACTTCTTAAATTTAAAACAGTTTTCTTCTCTCTTTGGTTGCATTTTTGTATCTGTCATCTATTACCTCGACTTTGATGGATTTCAATACATAGCAATTTAAATCTCTGGAGCTCTGCTAGCTGATGTTTCATCACCTCTTACTGTCTTGGTGTTTCTTCTCTATCCTTTTAATTGTCTGCTTTGTGTGTGAACAGATACGATTTTGCTTCATTAATTTTTTTTGTTAAATTAATTTATTTAATTATTTTTGGCTGTGTTGGGTCTTCGTTTCTGTGCGAGGGCCCTCTCCAGTTGCGGCGAGCGGGGGCCACTCTTCATCGCGGTGCGCGGGCCTCTCACCGTCACGGCCTCTCTTGCTGCGGGGCACAAGCTCCAGATGCGCAGGCTCAGTAGTTGTGGCTCACGGGCCTAGTTGCTCCGCGGCATGTGGGATCTTCCCAGACCGGGCCTCGAACCCGTGTCCCCTGCATTGGCAGGCACAGTCTCAACCACTGCGCCACCAGGGAAGCCCTGTTTCCGTTATTTTTAAAGGATTTTTGTGCCTATGTTCATGGGGGATATTGAGAAACTGGATAATATTTTGATGCCAGTCTGATTCTCATACCTTGCAGCTAAACGATAATTCCTCTCTCAGGAAGTGTTAGGAATTTTATCTTTTCTCTTTGAATTTGTCACATTTCCCACTATTTGTCTAACATGACTACTTTTTTGTTCAAATTAGCCATCGGGGGGCACTTTTAGTTTAAAATTTGTAACTTTATTCAGCTCAGGGAACTTCTGTCTTTTCTTTCTTATTCCTTGTGCTTTCTTTTTTTTACTTTCTGTAACTCATATTCTATGTGTGTTGATCTTTTTAGATTGTTCCTCCATGGTTTCTTTTTCTTTTCGTTTCTTTGACTTTTCCCTTCACATTGTGAGAGACATTTTCTCAACTTTATCTTCTATACTGTTTATTAGTTGTTACCTTTGTTTATTACAATAATGTTTGGAAGTTCTGGGTTGTCTCATCCTCTACATTCCTTTTCTCTTAAGTATTTATATAGTATTTAAGATGACCTTATATTTTCTCTAAATATACTCTAAACCTAAGTTCTCTGGATCTGTCTTCACCATCTTTTCTCTTATACACAAATTCTGGCTATAATTTCTTGTGCTCTTATCAGTCTAATCCCAATGATTTCTAGCTTCTAGAGATTCTTTTAATTTATGGTATACTGAAGGTACCTTTCTTATATCCCAGCATGGCAAAAAAAAAGAAATGATTTCTTCTTTCTTAGCAAGGAAATTATCTCTTTATTTTCTTTCTCTTCCTCCTTCTTCTCCTTCTTGTCATTTTAAGGTTTTGGGGGCATGAAGAAAGTTAGGTGCTTGTTTTCTGTCTGCTTTCTTGATCCAACTATTTTTCTAAAGAGAACCTTAAAGTATATGAAATTTGAAGAGTGTAGGTAAGACATTTATCTTTTTATAGCCTATACTTTTGTTAATTATAATTTATGTTGGAAGCTCAAATACAGGGAAAAATTATAATTTTATTTATATTTGTTAATGTATTTGGCCACTTGAATCTGTATTTCTACTTCCTTGTCATCTTTGAAATCTTGACTTCCTTCTAATCTGGTAATTTCCATTTCTCTCTAAGACTCATTTAGGACTCATTTCTCTGTTTCTGTTTTCCTTCCTTCTAGTCACTTCCATAGTTTGTCTTTCACACTGAGGTAAAATTCACATCTTATCAAATATCACTACCCTTGAGGATGAGAGTCAAATTTCTGAGCGTGACATAGAATGACCATTCTTGTCTGGAAGCTCCTTCCATGTTTTTCATCTTTGTATATATTTCCATTACTTGGAATTACCTTCATTCTTGGATCTTTTGTCCACTTAGGGAACTTGTCTGCTATCTCATGGTGAAAGTAAGCTCTTTCTTTTTTATGGTTCCAGAACTTTATTTATACTCAGTTAAAGAACTTAACATATAGTTGTAGTTATTTTTAAGTGTCCATCTGCCCTCCTGTAGACAGTACAATACATTATGCCTCCTTGATAGGCAGCCATAATGCTCCTAGAAAACTATGTCAGGTGAAGAATACATAGGCACTTTTAAAATACTTGACTGAACTGTAGATTGGTTATATTTATCATGACTAAGGCTTATAAGTCATTCAGTAATTTCTTTGAAAGAGGAAACTTTCTATCAGAGTTTAAATCAGTAAGAAATCCTAGGGGACTTCCCTGGTGGGGCAGTGGTTAAGACTCCGCACTCCCAAAGCAGAGGGCCCGGGTTCAATCCCTGGTCAGGGAACTAGATCCCACATGCATGCCCCAACTAAAAGTTTGCATGCCGCAACTAAGGAGCCCTCGAGCCACAGCTAAGGAGCTCGCCTGCCGCAACTAAGACCTAGCGCAACCAAATAAATAAATAAAATAAATAAATATGAGAAAAAAGAAATCCTAGACATTTTTGACGGAAGGAAGGAACTGTCAGAGCAGAGGGGGAGAAATAGGATAGAGGAAGATCAGATCAGGCCCATCAAGTGTAAAGAATGATGCCCTGTGTATACCTAGAGAAGCAAAAGGTCTTTGAGTAATATGAGCCGATAGAACTAGAGGTACTGAGTTTGTGTCTAAAGATCTAGACTGTTTATTGCTATTAAATGCTATAACCAAATATTTTAAGATTTTTCTAAAACCGGTGTTCTTAGGACAACAGTTAAATTTAGTGTCGACACTACTGACCACTAACAGAACTATGTCAGATAGCAAAACAATATCCAAATGATCCTGTGAAGAAGACTGTGTGCTTTTGTTCAGATTAAATCATAAGGCTAGCAAGTGTGAAGATGAGAAAGGGGGCTTGTCCACCATGTAACCGGAGTGACTAGTCTTTCCACATTGATTGTGAGTGAACATGATGCCTGCTGTGTACAGAGAGCATCCTGCTAGGTATTCTGGGAGCAGCACAGGAGATGAAATCCTGGGTCCCACACTTAAGGATTATAGTCTCCTTAGGCAAACAACTGGGGCCTATGAAAGGATTTATTAGCTATCAAAGCAGTGTATTACTGTGTGCAGAGAAAGGCATGAGAAATGGAAAAGTTTAAGTCCTAAAAAAAAAAGTACAAAACAAGGAATGATATAATTTAGATGGAGGAATGACTTCTTGGAGGGGTCAATTTTGATCTGTATCTTTGGGGGAGTTAATGAATATGGAGGGGCAATGAGCTACCCCAAATGGGTAGCACAATAGCACAATATACAGGAGGAAAATGGAGGGGCAAACCAAGTTGTGTTTTGTGTAAAGCAGGAGACTGGTCGATTGGTTGGCTGAAGAAGTATTTGTAGGAATTAGTAATCAAGAAGCATTCTTGTGCCTTATAGCATTTTTTCCCCATGTATAAAGACACTTGGGGTGACAGAGTGATGGTTAAAGGGAAATTACACATGTCCCTACTTTCAGGGAGCCTACATTCTAAATGATATAAGGTGCTCACACATAGAAAACAGTAGCTGAAGCTTGACTAAACTGGTATATGATGAAGGGTAAAGAGATAGTCTGGAAAAAATAGATATGGTTTGAATCTGTAAAATGGGAACAAATGATGCCTGCTTTACGGGTTTATTAGAATAAAATGAAATACCATATGTAAAGTGCCTAACACTTGACAGGCACTCTGTGTTTGTTGTCGCTCCCTCCTTTTCTGCCTCTCAATTCTAAAGTAATATGTGCAAAAAAAAAAAGAAAGAAAAGAAAAAAAAAAAGGAGAGATGCTTGAAGGATGAGAGTTCAATGAAACTTTCAGAAGAGGTGGGACTGGTCTTGGGCCTTAAAAGATTTGTGGGTTTTAGAGAGTGAACATTATGAAAAAAGAGGTGGAACTCGAACGCGCTTCAGGGAGCTCCAAGGAGCTTTTGTTGATGTTGAGTGGGAGAAGAGGTCTGAAAGGCAGGCTTGGAACCTAGATGTCGGCTGGTGCTTATGTCGCATTCTTCTGCCCAGATTCCACCTTGTACACTGCTTTGACCAAGTGTTGACATGTTGCCATGTGTCAGCTCCTCTGATACACAGGAGTTATCAACTTTGAATTCCCCATAGCAAATAGCATAGTACTTTACACATACTAAGGCCCTCAACGCTTATTTATTAGGTGAGTTAGTAAAACAAATGCTTAGGTACATCAGAAACAAGGGTGGTATGAAGATGACATTTTATGCTAATACTACATCAAATTATATAGTACAATGTGGGAGAGAATATTGTAGAGTAGAATAGTAGAGTATCTTGGAGAGGGCCAGATGTGGTGTTCACCTTGGCTGATTGACTTATGTACCTCGCGGACTTGGATAAGTTTTTGCAATACATACTTGTATCTGAGACCATTTTTAGCCGTCTGCTCTTCTGGCCTCAGTTTCCTCATCTATTGAATAGCTAGTACCTGCTTCATAGAGTTGTCATGAGGATTCAATGAAAACTAGCTCAATGCCTGGCTCGTACTGGGTGTTCACTTAAATATTATTAATTATCATCATAATACTTATTATATATTATTTTCTGTGTTATTCTTAATTCACATTGAAACTTTGATATGCATATTTTGAGTGACAAAATTCACTCTTGTTCTATCAAAGTGTTGAGCAAAGAACAAAATCATGTACAGTGCTATTCTATAGTATTTCATTGTTGACCTTGCTATATTGTTTGCAACCCTGTTATATCAAAATTTAATTTGGAAATAATGATCTGTGACACAGTCTAAGGAGAATGCATCTTAGGCCCAGTCCTCTGCAGGAGCAGTTCACGGAGTATTTCTCATCACCTGCCTTGGGCTCTTCCAGACCGTACACAAAACTGATATCCTTGATCCTCATAGCAATCCCCAAATTGTTGGCCATAGCTTTTTATCCCCATTTAGCAGCAGCTGAAGAAATTAAGGCTCAGGTGACAAGGTTAGTGAGTGGTGCAAGCCATTTATAATAATGGTAAAAAAAAAAAAAAAGCATGGGCTAAAGTTAAATTTTGAATCAGCGTTTACAATAACTAGGAAGTGAGATAAAGCACAGTCACTAGGAACACGTGGAAAAGATCGCTGAAAAATGAGACTCTGCCTGTTATTAAGTGTGAGTGTCGTCTCATTAGTCTTTCAGCCTGCTGACTGTGAAAAGAGTATGTGAGTTTTTTTCAAAGACCTTTTTGGCAACATAGAGTCACAAAATGCCACATTTCCCTCTTCATGGTTTTCACTGAAAATTTATAAACTTCAACTTTCAAGAGTTCCAAAGAGATGACCTATCATACTTCAGCAGTTCACTGTCTGTAGAATATTTTTTAAGGACAGGTATGTTGCACTGTAGTGAATATAGAGCCTGGACATTGTTTTGACTTGAAGGATTCATTTTAGTGTTTAAAAAGCTCTATCATGTGATGTAAAACAGCATCTCTGACTCCCCATTCGCCTAGACTTCAAAACTTGCAGTCGGCTTTGAGAACCTCACTCTGTATCTCCATCAGTTATCAAGTTCTGCGTATTCTTTTCTCTTAATCACTTTTCAAAGCAAATGTCGTTTCCTCCTTGAAGCCTGCCGTGATCTCACCTCTGATGTGTAGTTTCTTCTACCTTGGTGCACCCCTGGTACTTGGCATTTAATCACAATGAGACTCAGCCCTTTACTGAACGTGATTTTTAATTTAAAAATGAGTATCTCTATTCCACTATGAGGCAGTGACCATATCTTACTCATTAGCATGTACTTATCACCTAACACACTGCCTGGCACATGGTGGGTTCTTTGCCTCATGATTTAGTGGAATGAATTGCTTTGATTATGGTGGACCCTTTCTGAGACCAGAGATAACACTTCTTTGTAATATTCAAGCCTAAATTGAGAAAAGAAGAAAGAAAAATTGTAGATGATAAACTTGAAATTATGTAGTAACCATGGGCTTTGTTATTGTGTGCCTGCCAAAAAAGTGACTCAAGGTTAAACCAAAATCTTTTCCTTCACAAATGGTGACTCCCCTCCCAGTATTAGTAGATTTTTGTTGGTAGTTTTATTTTAAAAGACCATGATAAACCTAGTAGGATAAGAATAAAATGAATGCCTACAAATTAGATCTGTCTGTGACTTTTTTATTAAGTGAATTCCCCCCCAGCTGCCATTGTGAGCGAGCTGTGTAGGTTTTGAAATTCAAAGTAGGGAACCCTAGAGTTTGTAGTGTCTCTTTTTTTCTTTTGAGGAATATGAGATCACCATGCATATAAAACACACCCAAATGAACTCTGCCCAGTAGCAGTCTAGATAATGAAATGGAAAGTTTGTATCTGAGTTGCCGAGAATCTCCCATTTTGCCCTGTTACTACGACAACCACTTTGTGATCTAGAAGTGACAGGGAGCTCCCCTCATGCTGAACGCAGCATGTCATTCTCTGTGTCCTGGTTGAAGAGCACTGAGTAGGTGCTTGTTAAGGAATCGGTCCAAAGGGATTTTATAATATGAAAACTCAGATTAGTTTTAATATTGCAATACTTCTTGTCATTTTTGTGTTTCTCTTACTCTTTATTTAGACATTATTGAAAATTTTCTCATTAACCAGAAATGGACCCTTCTCCAACCCTCGAAAATACTGGAATACAATTTTTAGTTATTGTAAGAAAAAAGGCAAAATGGTTGTTAAAATTTTGAGAATGCTTTGAGCATGATTATTTAAATGCTTTGAATTGAATGAAATATGCTCAATTACACAGATCTGTGCTTTTAAAAAACATTAGCATTTGCAATTCATATGTTGTAGTTTTATGCCCCATTTATATTTAACAGTATTATTTAGGTTGATTGTTAAGGTAATATTTAACAGGAATAGTTAAGTGTGTAGCTTCAAGGATAGCTAAAAGGTCCATAATACAGAAATTTTAGCTGTTTGGGAGACGAAGTACATAAATATATATTAAAATCCTTTTATTATGACTTGTAAAGTTTAACACTTTTGGACCAATTCTAACTTCAGGATTATTTTTTGTGCCTCATATAATATGTTTCAATCTACCCATTTATCACTTTTATGAGTAGCATAAGTAAATTTAGTGCATCTGCATATTTATACACTTTAAATAGACCAATGTAAACAGTTTCTTATCTGCCATATGTTGAAATGTTTTAGTAAAGTAAAGACATAACTGCCTAGTCAACAAAGAATGGCATTGAATTGCACTGTTTTGGAAAAAAAAAGTTAAGTGAACTAGATGGCTGTTAATCTGGTTCTTTAAATATCATAAACAAAAGTATCAGAATGTGTTTCCAAGGACAAAGGCGGAGTTTTCTGGGCTTTGATTGGTTGCTGCCTTGTCCTGTCCCACAGCCATCCTTAATTGGCTTTGGTAGATTGGAATCACATAAGCAGAGTGACATTTATTACTTTCCTAGTTGTTTCTTTGCACTGAGCCCCGAGATTCCCAAGGAGTAACTGTAAAAGATTTCTTTCATTTCGTCCATGATCTACGGGAGGGGATCGCTCTAAGAGCAGGCATGAGTTTGAGTGCAAGAAGAGTCACTCTGCCTGCAATAACGCCCATAGTTCTACAGAAAAGGGTATGTGACTTGTGCTTTTTTTTCTTTTCTTTTTCTTGCCGTTTTTTAATTTCCTGTTACTGTGTTTATTAATGTGTTGGAAACTTTCGTTACATATCCTGAGAGAGGCTATAATTCATTGAGGCTATAGGTGATTAAAGGATAGATTATTGAAATTAGACTAATTATTGAAATTAGACTATTAAAAAAAAGCTGGGCCAGAACATCTCTGTAGTAAAAAAAAAGCTCCATGTGAAAGTAGTTTGGTCTCAATTTCAGGGCATTGTGATAGAGACTGTATTGAAGATTTTTCTTTCTTTTTTTTTTTTTCCCTTCTACTGTAACTTCAGGCCTCTTTGCCTTTAGTTCAATAGGCAATCTGCTAGCTATTATGTTTTATATTTGTTTACTAAGGAGCAGATTCTTTGTTTCACTATAATTCATAATACATCCATCTTCATTGTTGAATGGACTATATAATTGTTTTACTGTTTAAAACATATGGCACCAGTTTATTTTCCTCTGGTTTTCTACCCATTTCTATTGAGTTTCTGCTTACTTGCTTAAGAAAAACTTTCCATTAAGTTCCCTTGTGAAAAGGCTTTCTGTTAATTATTAATGCAGTCAGGCCTGTGTGTGAAAATATTTTGTCTATTGGTTTTTTGTAAAGTTTATTTCTATGTCTTACTTGCCACATCGTATTTTATAAGGTAATAAATACACCATGTAATGTAGCATTTAAGTAAAGCTGAATATACTGAACTTCTCTTGTAAATACACCAAATAAGAACGGTGTATTGAAATCCTTAAAGAATCAAATCTGTTGTATAGAAAAAAAAAAAGCACCGAAACACATTTTGACACTGTGCTTTCTGAATGGTTTTGGTGACACTAGAAACTGTAATGTTTATTTCTGTACCTGACTTTTAATGGTTAACTATTAGTGTATTTCATTAAGTCAAAGGTCATGGTTTAATTTATTTGAAAATGACACATCTTACAATTAGGGTGTCTTTTAAAAGAAGTGTCTCTTTTTATTGTTTTTAATTTTTAGGTTTTTAATTTATTTTCTTATCCAGTTGACTACTTATTCACCAGGGACATTTTACTTGGCAATAAAACAGTATATGATAATTTTGCCAACATTTGTTCTTATCTTTCTTGATGTCTTTCTTTCATCTTAAGCAAATTTAATTAAAAATATTTTGCTTTGAGCTGGAGTCTTTACTTTGATTTAGACTTAGTAGTACATTAATAATGACCATATAGATTACCTGAGTCACTGGCAATGTGAAAAGGTATAATAGCACATATCAAATCTATATCCTTATGTTTGGATTCTTCTTTATCCAGTTAATACTGCAGTTTGGATTAACCAAGAAATTTTCATCATGTGGTTTTTTTGCACAACATGTTGGTGTGGTGGAAAGCATGCCACCTGGATTCTCCATTTCCTAGCTGTGTGATCTTGGGCAAGTCATTTAAACTCTCTGAGTCACTTCTTTCTCACCTATAATATAATAGTGGAGAGATTTTCATTAAATGCTCTCTTCAGTCTTATTTGTGTCTATAATTCTGTGACTCAAATAATATATTTTGAATTTTCATAATTATAATAAAGTGTTTAAACCATTTCTTATTAGAGTATAAAACATTAGAAGAAGATGCTATCATTTTCAAGGATTTGGAGCAGTTAATCTAGAGGAAATTTGTATGAGTAAAACTTAGCTAGAAAATAACATCCAGCACTGGTTGGTAAGTAGCAAAACAAGATTACTCTGCAAAGCTGTGATTATAATTGATGTTAGGTCTGAGCTGCCAATGGATACATCATTGTGATTTCTCTTGGTTCTTTTATAATAAGCTTCTAGTCAGGTTTCTATTATAATAATTAACATAAGTCAAAATTCCCTAAGCCCAAGTCCATGTTATTCCTTTCCAGTTGGTACACATATTAAATGTTCATATAATTTAGCACATCATTTGCTGAAAATACTTAATGCTATTTCTTTCTCCCGACAGTTTAATCCCCAGAGGACCCATTGTTGATAAGACTGTTCTGAAAATCTTAGTATCTCTTATTTTAGGAACTGGGTGTTTTTCTGACTAAAAAATATCCATCTGCTCTGGTTACACCATGCCTTTTTTTTCTAAGATAGGAAATTATTCCACACTTGTAATTAACTTGTTTTCTATATGCACCATAATTTAAGATGATACAAATTAATACAAGCATTTCTCAGTATTTTGGGGGCAGCTTCTCATTTTCCAAAGAACGTAGGTGCTTTTCCCACAGGTTTGGCATAGAGTTGGCACATCCTGAACGAGTGGTTCTTGCAAAATAATTTGTCAGCTGGAATCCTAATCATTTGAAAGGCTGAGGGCATTTCTGAAAATGCTTAATAGTGCTAGGGAGTAATTTTCTTATCAGCAAGTATATCTGATCTAAGTGGGCATAAGGTCTCCTGAGATTGGTTGGGAACTTGAACTTTAAACACGGCTCCTAACATGGTATGGGTCTTTTTTGTAGCACATCAAATATACTTTGATCTTTGAGGAACAGAGTAGTTCAGTGGACTCTCTATCAAGTAAATTGGAAAGAAATTTTTGACTTTTTCTAATTCTATCGGGATCCAATTTCCTTGATTCTAGTAATCAAGGTTCCAGTGAAGAAAGTTTCATCATCTCTCTCAGAAACGATCGTATCCTCATCAAGTGTTCTGAATGAGTTCTTCACCTCATAGCATTTTTCTCAAATAACTACTAGGTTATGCCTTTTTTTTTTTCAAATGAGAAGACTGAGTCTCTTGGATGTTGAGTGACTTATGCAAGGTCACCCAGAAGGTCAATGGCAAAGCTAGAAATAGAATCTAGGTCTTGTGACTTCCACTGTGTTTCTCTTATTAGATATGTGTTACCGCCTGAAATTAATATGTTAATGAAATTGCCTTATGGTGTGTATAACGGCCATTCAACTTCTAGTCTGGAATTAGCTTAGGCAAATCTTTTCATCTTCCTCTGCACCTCCACCAACTCCCATATGCTCTAGTGTAGAAAACATTTTATTCAGACAGCAATTGTAAGCAACAAAGTGTGTGTGTGTTTGTGTGTGTGTGTGTGTGTGTGTGTGTGAGAGAGAGAGAGAGAGAGAGAGAGAAAGGGAGAGAGGGAGAGAGTAAGAGAGAGAGAGATGGAAAGACAGTTTTACCCAGCGCTCTAATTGGGTTCATTACATCAAGAAACTATTTTAAGGTCCCAGAGAGTTAACAAAAACTCAAGCATTGTAAGGCTTATACTAAGTACAATATAAAATTCACATTCTTTTTATATAAAGGTTGGAAGGTCTGAAGGCCAGATGCCCGTATTCTGATTCTGTGGGTAGGAAGGTTTCTACCTCTGTCAGATTAAAATTGTTCTGCATATTGTTTCCAAGCATTTCTACATTCTTTAGCCATACTACAATTATGAGAGACTTTCATAGGCACACAAAATTCTAACGTGTCTTCCAGAATCTCAGAGAAAAAAGGAATACTTTTTGGAATATATTTTTTATAAGATTCAAATCATTTGAAAATCCAAAATTCATGAGTATAATTTGGAGCAATGCCATTTATCAAAAGATCCAATTCCCCATCTATACAAGAGAATAGTTTGTTATATTCATTTCCCTCCTCATACAATTAGAATTATTGCTGTGAATTTCTAAAAACAATTTTGTAAAGAATGAAAGAATATAGATCATCATATATCACTATTTTGCCCAGAAGCTTTTAAATACATACAAAATCAGTCCAAGCGAATGTAGCATTCGCTGTGCTTCGCGGCCTGGATGCACAGGGGTTTCCTCAGCTTCATCTGAAGCCTCCACTCCAGCACATCGTTTTTCTCCTTGTGCTCCAAACAGGGTTTGCTGTTTGTCCCTCTGTACTTCTGCACCCAGTTTTGTGCTCCATGACCTGTGGACAACTCCAGGATCCTGTTATTGTCTGTGTCCCAGCTCAGGCTGTGGTACCATCCTGAAACCTTCTGTTTCTTATTACATCCGTCTTAATGGTGTCTTGACTCGGGTGTCAACGGATGCATCTTTATTACTCATTTCTCAATGGAATAACTACTGCCATGTGACATCAATTTTGTTATTACCTTTTATGATATTTAAGTCTTATTAGCTCTCCTTAGGGTGTATCTTAAGCTTTCTGGCTTTTCATATTTGACTTTTAGTTTTTTCTATGGACCTTGTGTATGTTTTATATATCTTGCATTATTTGGTTTTCAAAATTTGTTGTATTTTGTCTTACAACTAGATTTTACATTTTGAAGGGAAAGACCCTTTAAATAAAGTGCTTTGTCAGTTACAGGCTGAATTTAATTTCATGTAACCGGACAACTCAAATGACAGCATATTAAACAGGGGAGAGATTTATTTTTCTTTCACTTTACAAGAAGAATTGGTCCCAAGCTAATGTAGCCGTCCAGCAATGTCCTCAGGCAACCAAGCTCCTTCTTGCTTTCTATTGTATCTTCCTTAGTGTGGGTCCCTTTTCCTTTTATGGAAAGATAAATGCAGATCGCTAGTCATCCGGCTCACATTCCTGGCATACAAAATGGGAAGAACCAAGGGCATACAGGCTAGTTCTGCCAGTTATTAACGTGCCACTGGGGAATAACCAGGAGCTTCTGATCATATCTTACTGGCTAGGATTGTGTCACGTGGTCTGGATCCAAGGGAAGCCAGGAAATGTGGGCCTTGACCTCCACGCACTGCCCTTCTCATCAGAATTAGGAAATGGGGAGGATGGCTTTCGGTGGGGAACTAGCTGTCTCCACTGCAAGTAACTCCAGTGTATTAGGCATGCAGAAAATGTTTGTCCCTTGGATTTTTATTATTGTCTTGCCAGGTATAGAATATAGTTATGCTTTTTTTTTTTTTTTTTAATTTACTTATTTATTTATTTTTGGCTGTGTTGGGTCTTCGTTTCTGTGCGAGGGCTTTCTCTAGTTGTGGTGAGCGGGGGCCACTCTTCATCGCGGTGCGCGGGCCTCTCACTATCGTGGCCTCTCTTGTTGGGAGCACAGGCTCCAGACGCGCAGGCTCAGCAGTTGTGGCTCACGGGCCCAGTTGCTCCGCGGCATGTGGGATCTTCCCAGACCAGGGCTCGAACCCGTGTCCGCTGCATTGGCAGGCAGACAGACTCTCAACCACTGCACCACCAGGGAAGCCCTAGTTATGCTTTTTGAACAAATGTATTCTATTGCTTGATTGGAGATTGTAGAAGGTGTAGTAAGTGGGGAGAGAGCAGATTTCCTGTGTAGGGGAGGGTAATGGAGTGCATAGATGGTGACCTGAGTTTAGATGGCTGGCTTGCTTGGAAAGTGGTTGTGAAGTGGTAGTGAGTACTGTTATTGCTGTTTACCTGGAGCTCTCATTCTCCCTAAACCTTGATCTTTCTTCTGCCCTTTTAATTTTTATACAGGGTAACATAGTTGCATATTCACCCAGGAAGGGTACCACATAGATGAATGGATTCTGTGTTTTCAAAAAATGTTTCCTTTCCCTAAAAGTGAGTTTTTACGAAGTGTGCTGTAGTGGAGATTGTTTGTGTGTTTTAGCCAGGAAACCCTGAGTTTGAGCTCAGCTCTGTCACTGATCAGTGTTGTGACTTTAGGTGTCTTCTTTTAAACCTTTCAAAAATTCAGTTTCTCTGTTTTGCGGATAATGATGCTTCCTCACAGAACAGTTGTGAGGATTAAATAGGATAAATATTTAGAAGTACTTGACACGTAGTAGAAGCTCAACAAATGTGAATTTCTTTTTTTCCCCCTCATCTGGGGAATGTCGTGTTTTACTAGTTTCATAAACAGTTTAAAATCTCCCTATTACCGTGATTTAAATTTTTTTGGAGGGGGGGCTCTATCCTATTAAGTATTGATAGTTATCCAAAAGTTTTCTTGTAGCAAATGAATCAAACAAAAAGTAGTTGTCCTTGATACAATGCAGCCAGGGAACGAAAGACAGTATGCCTCTCAAATTCTTGTTCCCTCAGCTCACTTTCTGTATACAGACTCTAATTTGAATTAAAAAAAAATTAATCCAACTACTATATGCTGATAAATATTTTTTTTTAAAATCTGGGAATGTAGATTTAAATCGAATAAGATAGGTGGTTAGATTACTTCTTTCACTCTCCTAGGGAATATCAGGCAGGGACTTCTGGCTTACATATTTGAAAGAGGTACAGTTGTACCTAGTGTTAAGACATTGTTTCAGTAGACAGAGGTGACATTACTGGAATGTGAGCTATATGATGGTAGGGGCTGTGTCATCTTTGATCATCATTAGACTCAAGTGCCCAGCACAGGGAATGTACAAAGTTGGGATATAATTACTATTCATTGAATAAACACAATTTTTGAAAAAACAAAATTGGGCTTTTTTGATACTGACCTGTCATTGGCATTTCCATCTCTGCATTTGTGTCTCTGTGGCATTCATTTCCTTTTTCCTGGATTGCATACCTTGTGGTAAGAAGCTGTGCACTCAGGGCCCACCTCAGCTGGTCCACCTTGCTTTTTCATGAGCTCTGTCTCCGGCCCCTCTCTCCCTCCCAGCTTGTTCCTGTGAGCAATTTTGAGTACTCCCTGCCCTCCACACCAGTAGAAATAAAAACAGCTATACTGTGTTCAACGCTGATTACACTCTCTTTAATCCTCATAAGAACCCTACAAGATTGGTGGACAAACCCAGGCTGGGATGAGAAAAGTGAGCCCTGGAGAAGTTAAGTATCTTACCCAAAGCACAGTGCTAATGAATGACAAGTCAGGACTGAGCCCGGGTGGGCCCCGCCTGGCACAGGGGCTGCCTGTCAGAATTGATGGGCACACACGTGCTGCAGAGCTGCGTGCCATTGCGCAGCTGCAATGCCCTTGCCTTTCACCTATAGTCTACTCATCAGACAAATCTCACCTTTTTTTTTTTTTTTTTTTTTTACCAGTCTGTCTGTTGCCTTCCTAGCTATTTTTCCCTCGTTGTACACTCCAGTCTTACCTCAAAGATATAGTGAGTAAACCATATGTCAGAGTTCCTTGGAGCTCAATAGGAATCTCTTGGGACTTACTAATTTTGCTTTAAAAAATTTATAATAATAGTCACTATTATGAATTGAGTGCTATCAGTTTGCCATCATTTTGCCCATTTTACAGGATGAGGAATCTGAGACTCATCATTGATAAGCTAATGGTGTAGGATCTGATCCCAGAGCAGATTCTGGAGTGTACCATCGCCACAAGCACCTGGACTGAACCTCCATGAGAATGAGGGCCATGCCTCATATTAGTTTGCAAACTACAGTGTCTGGTCCACGTTTGGCAATGAAGGCAGATTAAAAATAGCTGGGCTGATTAACAGTCTAAGACTCTTGCTTGGGGGGAGCAGTCTTACGGCTGGCTCTCCTGGCTGTACCCCAGCACCCTAAGCCAAATCTAGAAAATAAGAATCTCTTTTGTCAGAAAAAAAGAAGTAAGACTTTTGGTTATTTCAGATATTTTGGGTATTAAACCCTCTGAAAGATAAAGATTTTCTACCCCTGTATGATATTAAAAATGCTTTCTCTTAAGACAGTTTCAAAAGAGCAATTAAAAAACCATTTTGGCTAAACAGCATTGTCCTATATTCTTGATAGCCTCCTAATTGGGCCTGCATATTTGGGCATATACATTCAGTTGTATTTGTGAAATATCAGGAATATTATTTTATAGTTTCAGAAGTGAAATTAGTTTGGGTGGTTCTATCAGGATTTGAAGAAAAATTTTGACATCACCATTCTAAATGCCAAGGAGGATCTCTAGCTTGAGTTGCAGGAAAGGGGACTTTATATTATATACCACCTGAAGTGACTATATATATACCACCCCAACCCATCCCCAACCCTTCTTATTAAAGATGTAGACATAATTAATCTTAAAAATTCAAATAGTCAAGAATGTTTAAAAATAGATTTAAATTTTTTAGAAGCTTGCAACTATTTTAAGCAGTACCTCTATAGGGTTAACAATGTTAAAGTTGTAATTTTCAAAGCATTGTTTTCTTTCTCTATTTGCACCGAGAAATAAAGACTCCCTCTGCTGGCTGTTTCTGTATATGCAATTTTTCTGGCAAGTTGTGCTAAAAAAAGGGAAACACAAAGAATAACCTTTTTTGACATTCAAAAAGCTGGGTGCTTTGGGACATACATGCAACTTTATATTTGGGTTTTTAGTTATCTAATGCTTTTATGCAAGATGTTGTGTCGAAGCAGCAGCTCAAAGCAGCATGAAAATTAGGTAAGCAGAGTGGAAAAGAACAGGATCAGGTAGGAGCCCAGAGATGGGGTTCCCTGGCTGGTTCTGCCAGTGACCAGCTGGAGATCCCCTGGTAAGTCAGATCCTCTTCAGTCTCAGCTTCTTCACTTGTAGAATGAGAAGATTTCAGGAGATGTTTTCTAAGAGTCCTAACCTTTAGTATTTTACGATTCTAACAGTATTGATTCCATTTCTTTTACGGGAATATACATGTTTTACACTGATACACATGCTTTGCACTGATATAAAATAAATATTTAGAAAAGTGAGGGAAAGGTAAAATTACAAAAATGGATATAAATCGGTTATTCCTAGTGCTATCACAGTACGGGAATGCTAGATCTAGAAAGTGATAGTTTGCATGGTAAGTTCATAAAATAATACCCCCCAGATGTACCAGAAAGACTGAATATAGCATATTTCATTGATTCTATGGCACCTTAAATTACAAGAAGCATCATTATCTTATATGCTTCCAATTAAATTATGACATACCATTGATGGTAAGTTACATCTAAGTTACAGAGAAGTTAAATGTGAGAAGATGTGCTTTTAAAAATCAGTGAAACAAGGTAGTTCCTAAAAGTGCTTCAGTTGATGCCAGACAGCTCAAGAATTAACAGTAAAAAGCCTGATGTGTCCTGGACTCTGATAAATGTTCTCTTTCCTCTCCTCGTGTTTTCCCCTCTCTTCTAAACACTTCTCCCTTCACCACTCCCCAACTTGTCCTTCTTTCTCACTGTGTGAAACAGTTATTAACTTTTTCACTTAGGCATGTCTTATGGTTATTCTGGGAACAAACGACTGCTGAAAAACTGAAATGAGATACTGGAATAACATTGTGTCCAACATAAGCATGACCAGTGGTTTTCTGCTTTGAATATGAATAAGCATTAGCACTTGTGAAGGGTTTTTTTTTTTTTTAAACTTCAAAGGTGAATTAGTCAGCACTGGCATCTTCACAGGAATTACATGAGTTTTAAAAACACTGAGGCTTCAGAGAACGCTCCTTTGATGAAGTCACTGGAAATGTTAGAGTGGGATTTGTGATTTGACCCTCTTTATTATTCGTATTGGATTTAGGTCCTAAAATAACATGAATATATACATATGTATATGTGTGCGTCCATGGTTTGGGATATTTTTAGGCTTAGTTTTTAATGTTTGCTTTCTTTTATAATGAAGTTAGAGCTGTTTCTTTTGCCTTTTTTTTTTTTTTTTTTACCATGTAAGAGCACACTGAAAGCGCTTCTGATTTCTTGCTTTATAAAATTGAACACCCGCTTGAGTTAGGATCTTTCTTGCTATCCTCCAGGGAGAAAGAAAGCCCAAGGAAGGCGCAGGCTGCCCGGCTCTTGGCCTGAGAAGCAGAGATGGTCAAGAACAGAGTAGAGCACAGGGGCTTCAAGGAGGCTTTCTGGGCCCCCCTTTGCCTGCAGACTGGCTTTCTTCTCTTGGTTGGAAGCCTAGACGTGGCATGATTTGGCAGTGTCATTGAGCCAGACAGTCAGGTGGGACAGTGCTAAATCCCCTGCCGTGCCAGGTTTGGGGCATTTCCAGTAGCAAGGCCACTCTGGGCCTCGTGGGCCTGATGCTGGATGGGAAATGAATTCATACAGCATAAAGCTTCATCTTTGCATTTTGAATTCATGCAGAACTTGCAGAAGATCTGTATGGATCCCCAGCCTCACAGGTCCTTTAACTCTGAATTAGTTAATCTCTTTATCCCCGCATGCCCTCTAATGTTCCTGCTGAAATGTAAAGACCTACAAATGTGTACAAGTTCAGAGTTTTCACAGAGGTGGTGTGGGGATGATTCATCTTGTGACCTTGAGGATTGTGGAAAGAGCCTGGATCCGTGGTCACTTGATGGAACTGCCTCACCAGACCCTGAGCTATCCGCCTCTGGTTTCAAATATGAGAAAAAAACCCAAACCTTTAATTGGATTAATAAGCCATTGTTGGGTAGATTTTTCTATTACTTAGAGCTGAACTTGTTCCTAAATGATTAGCTCACCATGTAGTTATTTATCATTATTCTCTTATCACTTTATAATCTTATTCTGGTAAAACTGTCTTTTTAAAATTTAATTCTTTATTTCCAACCATTGAAAAAAGCTACTTTATAATTTGTGTATCTTAAAAAGGATCCCCTCTTGGGGTGGCCTCCTTGCTCGTTTGCACTGATGGAAACCAGTGTCTAGCAGTGCTGGGCAAAGACGCTTCTTCCACAGACCTTCCAGCACCTGTGCACCTGTGCTTCCTCACCTCTTCCTCATAACTCAGTCCCTCTGATCTCAGGAGAGTGGTCTGTGTGCTGTTCCATGTGTATTTTTTGCCTCTTCAGTCCTCAGTATTTTTGCTCATGATACTTGTTCCATGCAGCTGTTCTTTTTTTTTTTTTTTTTGAATTCTCAGAGTCCCAGACTTAAAATGGGCCAGAGAGGTCACCTTATCTACCTTTGTTCAGTCCGTAGATTTCTTGAAAACTTGCCTACGTTTTCTCTTTGGTCCCGTGTGTGTCCTTTCTTCCCTAGAGGTTTTTCAACCCTGTGAGGTTTCCAAGCTACTGTTTTGGAATCCCTAATATTGTCTCCTATAGGGCCATTCATGATGGTGTCAGTCGTCCCTAAAGGGATATTTACACTGTGCCAGGCCCCATGCTGACTGCTGGGGACACAAATGGGAAGCACATATTGACATTATTCCTGGTGTCATGCAGCATGCTGAGTAGTAGAAGCTTATGGATAATAATTATGTAGTTGCACATATGCATACGTGAAACAAAGGGCCTGGACCTAAACTGGGAGTAGCATTGAAAACTCCCCCACAGAATGAATGGTTTACCTGAGGGATAAGAAGTAGGAGGTGGGTGGACAGTATTCTAGGCAGCAGTAGTAGGTGCAAAGGCCCTGTGTCAGGAAGGAGCATAGCTATTTCAAGAAACTGAGAAAATATATGGTCAGAGTTAGAGAATAAGGAAAGGATTATAGGGAATAAAGTTGAAAGGGGGGGCTTCCCTGGTGGCGCAGTGGTTGAGAATCTGCCTGCTAACGCAGGGGACACGGGTTCGAGCCCTGGTCTGGGAAGATCCCACATGCCGTGGAGCAGCTGGGCCCATGAGCCACAATTACTGAGCCTGCGCGTCTGGAGCCTGTGCTCCGCGACAAGAGAGTCCGTGATAATGAGAGGCCCGCACACCGCAATGAAGAGTGGCCCCCACTTGCCGCAACTAGAGAAAGCCCTCGCACAGAAACGAAGACCCAACACAGCCATAAATAAATAAATAAATAAATAAATTAAAAAAAAGAGCATTTCTGCTAAAAAAAAGAAAAAAAAGTTGAAAGGGGCCACATGGATATGAAATGGACCTGTTTATGTCAATCAATTCCTGTAATTCTGATATTGGTGACAATATCTATTTTGAGTTAATGAACATGTACTGCTAATGCTCAAATAAAGTATGTAGTTGAATATCTCTTTCAATGGAGACAATTTGACTCCCTACGACCTGATTTCTCTAAACTATGTACTGTTTTGCTCTTAATAAATATTTGACAGCTAACAAAATAATGAAGGATAGCAATATGGAAGCAACAGCTTTTCTTGGGCTGTTAGGATCTTTGGGAACAGTCTTTGTTTTTAAATATAACATTTTGTTAGAGGTTTGGAATAAGTAATAATGAATATATTATTTGCCATTTCCCTTCAAGGGAACATATTGAGTTGCTTAATTCAAAACATCTAAGACTGTCTCCTCTTATCTTAGGAGACTACATTCCTTATTTAGAAGAACATAAAAATCCAGGGCTGCTCTGACCTCTATATAAAAATATTTCACTGATTTAGGTACATTGCCTATCTGTTAAAAATAATGGAGAAAAAAATCTGAAACATCAAAAGATAGCTTTATAATCTTACTGTACTTGGATGATAAAATTTTAAAGAGTGGTAGAAATAAGCTTTACTTTGGGACCTGGTTGAAATCAAATTTCTATGGGCCTTGTTTCTTATTTTCTATTAATTATATATAAACAACATATATAATTAATAGATATAATAAATGCATTTATTTTTCTGTTGAAAAGTTATGTACTTCTCATTGTGGTAAGATCTTGGTATTTAAATAATGGTGTTTAAATTATTTTAAATTAAATATTAATTAATAAGAATTAATATTTAATTAAATATTAAATGTGATATTTAAATGTAGTTAATCTAAAAATCAAATTTAAATTCTCCCCAAATAGAAACTTTGACACCGAAGATAACCATGCCCAACCGTCTTTTTCCTTCTCTTTTGCTCTTCCTTTCTTCTTTTTCTAAAAAGAAGTCTCTCACTTCATCCTATGGATTCTTGCTCATATAGTTATGCTTAATCGGTGCTCGTTTTTTTACCTGCTGAATAATTATCCCATTTTGCCTCCTTTCTTCTCTGAATAAACAAAGGATAAGCGATTAAGTAGCTAGTTACTTACCAATGGGTCCAATGCCCCTTTCTGCTCTGTGGCATTGCCAAATGACCAGATGACAACCCTGGGTTTTTTTTCACATATTCTAGGATGAACCCAGTTTGGAAAGGAATGAGGCATCCCATTCCATCACTTTCTTGGGTCTGCAGGAAGGAGGAGAAAGGCTGACCGTTTAGCCTCTGCCCAGTGCTTTCCTGAAGCTTTCCACATAATCTGTTCTGAGAATCAGAATTTCCGGGGATTATAGCAGATGAATACTATGTGTGCTTTGGGGAGAAAGCAATACATATTGAATTGATTTTCAAATTCAAGCTCTGTGTTTTCAGAAATGGCCTTTGTCTTATATTTTAAATAGTTCATCTCTTTTAGTCCCTTGGCTTTAGGGGCCTCAAACTTCTTTTCTGAAAAGTTAACCATTTCTTGCTCTGTGTGTTTCAACATTGTTGTGTCTACTGCTTTCAAAATGAGTTATGTTAATTTTTTAATCTCTTGCCTCCACTTACTTTTTATGGAGGGCAGCCTAAGGGAGTTGAGGTATAAAGTATATAAACTGCCTTGATAAGGATGTCAGCCAAAACAGAGATCTGCTCCACCCACATTCCAGCATATTCTCTGCAGGGGCTACTACTGTGTCTTTATATTACATTTTCATTGCTAGATGCCATATGCTCCCGGCACAGTTTTTGAAGCTGTAAACCGCTCTAAAGGCCAAGGTTGCTCTGATTGTCAGGATTACAGTGACACTGAGGGCTTCCTCAACACAGCCTGTGTGTACACTGTTGGCTGTCCTTGGGAGCTCTCTCTGTTCCTGCTGGTGGGATGTTATAGACAGATCTTATCAATGCATGTCTTTCTTGCTAATCAAGTGTGTCTGCTCATTGATGAGACAAAGAAAGTTCCTATTCTTCTTTAGGGTCCAGGCAGGATTTCTTCCTGCTGGCATACAATTGCAAATGATCTCGTGGATCAATTGATATGAATTCTTCTTACCCTAGTTTTTACTTTATATAGCAAGGTGGTGATTTGGGCCACTGAACTGGGAATTTATAATATCCCTTTATTAAATAGCATGATTATATGACCTTCAGATCTCTTTTTACCTTTCAGTATGTAGAGGAAACAGGATACCACTATTTTACTCTAATGATTCTTTTTTTTTTTAATAAGATTAACGAATTATTTATTTATTTCTTTATTTTTGGCTGTGTTGGGTCTTCGTTTCTGTGCGAGGGCTTTCTCCAGTTGCGGCAAGCGGGGGCCACTCTTCATCGCGATGCGCGGGCCTCTCACCATCGCGGCCTCTCTTGTTGCGGAGCACAGGCTCCAGACGCGCAGGCTCAGTAGTTGTGGCTCACGGGCCTAGTTGCTCCGCGGCATGTGGGATCTTCCCAGACCAGGGCTCGAACCCGTGTCCCCTGCATTAGCAGGCAGATTCTCAACCACTGCGCCACCAGGGAAGCCCCTACTCTAATGATTCTTAAGAGCAGCCCTGCCATTTGGTTTTTACATGATCACAAAAGTTTGTACCTTAGTTTTAATCCGTACTAGTCTTCTATCAATATCTTTACTTATGACTTGACTTTTTTTCTTAAACAGGAAGGTTTAGTATAGTAATATTTTTGGCATATTCAACTCTACTAGAGAGTTAAGGCTTAGATTATCTTTCCCTTTTTCATATATTTCAAGGAGAAATAAATAGAAATAAAAATGAGATTTTTTAACAAAGGCTCCCCATCAGTAGTGTAAGGAATTTTTCATAAGTACTGAATAAATCTGAGAGATGACAGGGACTTACTGCTGTGGAAGATCAACCAAAATAAATTTTTATCGTTCGTAGATGAATGTGTATTTTGGACAAATGTCAGCATTAAATGAGATTATTTTTTTAAGAAGAAGAGTTTGAAATGGAGCTCAAACAAAAGTAGTGTTTTTCTCCTAACAGGTGTTATTAATTTAAAAAATGAGTACATGCACTTATTCCAGAAATTTAAGTTAGCCTCGGCCTTCTAAATTTATGTGTCTCAGTTCTTGGCAACTTATTTCTTTCAAATTTGCAGCAAAATCAACTGAAGAGATTAATGGCATTTCTAATTGGTTAGGTATCTTTTTCATTTTCCCCAACTTTACCTCTTGCTCTATTCTTGCCCTCTTCTTGAATTTGCCTTAGACTTCAGAATGTCTCCAGATTTTCATTTGTTAATTCCTCTGATATAAAAATTAGAGCATGAAAAATAAGAGGCATGCTTCTGGTACCCCAGGTGATGGGCATTTATTGTAAGAAAGCGTGGGGTAGTCAGGAAGTCTTGGGAACCTGTCCCATGGCCACCAGGTCATTCCCAACCCCCTGTTTCCTGGCATGGAATGAGCAGTGGCCCCTGAGGGCCCTGAAATGGCAGCTCATCATTGCTCTGCATGAAGGAGCAGCCCCAGGGTCGGATCTTCTTTTCCTCTCAGGACTGGTTGTCTTCATGTTGCTTTTGGCAAGAGCACCCACCAGTGTTTGACCCAATCAGTGTTAGCCACAGCAGCATGGTGGACGGCATTTCTTAGCGTCTCAGCAATTGCCTGGCACTGAGATTTGTCTGAAGGCACTGAAGGCACAAACTTAAAAACAATAGCCTACCCAGATGCAATCATGGGAAACACTGATATTCCAAAGAGATCTTGGGATCTTCATGAACCACATGTGTTAACCAAAAAATGAAGGAATTGAAGTGAGAGCTCAGACACCTGCACCTGATTTTGGCAGTGTATTTTCATAGCCTTTTTCATATGACTTCACAGCTGCCTCAATGACTTCAAAACTCAGAACTGCCTGCTAATGGCAATATTAAGTCAATTCTTACCTAGGATTATTTATAAGAAAAATTGTATATCTGTTGCTCTTTGAGAAGCATTTTAATTTCCTGAGCATTAAAATTTAATCAATCATATACTTTGTGACAGAAGAGATTTTTAAATTAAAATTTACAAATATGTATTGAGTACCTGTTATGTGCAAAACATTTTGGTAGGCTTTGCAGGGGTACAAAGTTCATTTGTTCCAAAGATCTTTATTAAGCCATACATTGGATTGGGCTAGGTCCCTGGGATATCATGTCAAATGGTGAGTAAATGTAGATTTTCCTCAAAGGAGCTTACTAGTGCAGTTGAGGAGAAAGATATTCAAGTAGAACATTACAAAGTAAGAGCTCTAAGAGGGGCACATTATAAAGCCATGGGCAGTCAGGGGAGACTTTCTGGAGGAGGTGCTGTGGGAACTGGGGCCAAATGATAAGTAGGAATTTGCCAAATAATGCATGTTGTTGGTGGCTGGGGCAAAGATTTCAGGTAGAGGATACCTCTTGAGCAAATAGAAAGAAGAGGTTGCAAATGTTTATCATATTTGGCTAAGGTCAGAGTGACCTGTTCCATAGGCTGATTTGCTGGGGAGTGTGCATGCTGTGTGCGTGCTGAAGGGTTTGGGCTTTATTCCATGGGGCCCCACTTCCCTGGTTCTCTATCTCACTTTATCTTTCAGACTTTCTTGCCTCTAACTCACCATTAAATATTGCAATTTCTCAGGGTTCAGCCCTAGATTCTTTTTTTTCTCATGCTTCTTCCTTTTCTCCCTTGTCAGATATATCCATATCCACAAGTTTACCACCTATAAGCTCAATGATTCTTACGTCAATTCTGAACTTAGGATCGTACATCCCTGTTACTGCTGTCATGCTTACCACTTCATCTCCCTCAGGACCATGCTTCCTGTTTGCTGCTCCTGCCGTCCCTGACTCCTCTTAATCCTTAGAATCTGCCAAGTTTCTTCTTGCCCCACGGACTTTGCATGGCTTCGCTTCCCTTAGCTTGAAATGCTCTTACCCTCTCTTTGCCTAGCTACTGCCCACTCCTTCTTCAGGTCTTGGCCTGAATATCACTTTTTCATGATATCTTTCAGGTCTCTCCTAACCCCCATTATATGATGTAGTAACATACTGAATTTTTATGTCCTACTTTGTGACTATTGTTTTTAATACTGCTTTCCCCACTATGCTTTAGCTCTCTGAGGGCAACAACCAACTCTATGACAGCCTTATATATATATATGTATGTGTGTATATATATATATATATATATATATATATATATATACATATATATATATTTTTTAAAGGGAACTTTATTTTTATTTATTATTTATTTATTTTTGGCTGCGTTGGGTCTTCGTTGCTGCGAGTGGGCTTTCTTTAGTTGAGGCGAGCGGGGGCTACTCTTAGTTGCAGTGCGCGGGCTTCTCATTGCGGTGGCTTCTCTTGTTGCGGAGCACAGGCCCTAGGCACGCGGGCTTCAGTAGTTGTGGCACGTAGGCTCAGCAGTTGTGGCTTGTGGGCTGTAGAGCACAGGCTCTGTAGTTGTGGCGCACGGGCTTAGTTGCTCCGCGGCATGTGGGATCTTCCCAGACTAGGGCTCGAACCCGTGTCCCCTGCATTGGCAGGCGGATTCTTAACCATTGCACCACCAGGGAAGCCCAATGACAGCCTTATACTAAAACACTTAGCAAAGGATGTACGCTTTGCATGGGATCTTAATAAACACAATGAGCTGCTTGAGTTAGGACAACGAGGAGCCATTGAAGAATTTTAGAAGAATGACCTCATATGATTGGCTATTAGAAAGTTTATTCCCCTAGCAGTATGGAGAAAGAGTTGGAGAAGGTCTTTGGCTAGAACAAGAGATATAAGTAGGTGGATATTACCACTAGAAACTTACAGCCTCATGGCACACATATGATTAAAAAACACAATTCAAGTATTCCTTGGTCCAGGGGCCCAATGATATTCTCAGGGCCCTTTTCATCTCTTGGCATGGTTTACTCCATGTGGGCCCCATTTTCCCACAGTCTTTCTCTTCATTAACAGTAGCAGCTTCATCCTACACCTACCCAGTGGAAAAGAGGGCTCAGTTTATGGTTATGTGAACAGATGTCTAGATTGGCCCTGACTGACTCTGATTAGGTCATGTGCCCATCTCTGAAATAGTCACTGTTGCCAGAGGGATTCTGGGTGTTGATTGATCAATCTGGATAACATGTGTGTGGAGCTGAGGCAGTCATGCACTGGTAAACTGGCTATAAAAATAATTTTTTTTTAGAAAAGGCCTTATTTGTAGCATTTGCCAGTTTCTTTTGTGTACTCCCACCATGGCTGATTTCAAGATGCCTGGCTTGCAGAGTTCCTGAATGTTTAACAGTCACCCCTTGCAAGCCAGTTCCAGCAGCTCCACTATACCATCACTGAGCTGAAAGTAGAGCTGCCAGAATCACAAAGACTAATGGTGAGAGAGGGAGTGGGTCTCTAAAAGACAGTCAGAATGCTCTTAGAAGAGGGGTAGGTGCCTGGTAGCCAGTCCAACAAATAAGCCTGCACTCTACTGCGTAACTTATACTTTGGTGTCGTGATCTTATTTTACTTAGGAATTTTTTTTAAAGTTCTTATATTATTTCCTTGAATAACATTTTTAAGTACCTTATAATATTCCATTTTGTGAAAGTACTATAGTTTACCATTCTTTTGTTGTTGTATATTTAGGTTGATAGAATTATACATAATGCTTTGCTGGATAAGTCTATGCCTAAAGCTATTTTCCACATTTAGGACAGATTTATTGAGATAGTTTGCCTAAGTGAAATTACTGAGTCAAAGGAATGGACCTTTTAATGCTTTTGATAAATACTTTCCAACAGGTGTACAAAATAGTTTTACCAATTTATATCACTCCTGTCATTGTAAGAGAGCAACTATTTCATTCCACTTCATTCCACTGTCATTACACATAATTAGAAAAATAATCGATAGAGAATTGGTACATCATTTTAATTTTCATTTGTTTGAATTACTGAAAATGTTTAAATGTCTATATTTTTATAAGGTGTATTTCTTATATTGAATTTTCTTACAACTTCCTACTTCTGTGTGTGTTGATCTTACTATACTATTTTTCATAGGTATTTAGCTTATTATAATTATTTTAATTTATATATGACATACCACAGTTAGTAGTGGAAATTCTAGCACATAGCACAACTTGGTAAATGTTGAGGGGAGTGTTGTATATGAAACTCTCT
The DNA here is from genome assembly GCF_028021215.1 of Eschrichtius robustus. NCBI lineage: Eukaryota > Metazoa > Chordata > Mammalia > Artiodactyla > Eschrichtiidae > Eschrichtius > Eschrichtius robustus. The sequence continues at coordinate 67,880,337 of NC_090828.1, forward strand.
ACCTCGGTATGATTTGGGGTGACATTAGCTGCTGTAATAGATAAATAAAAAATCACAGTGAGTTAACAGACTAAAAGTTTATTTCTTGCTCACGTCAAAGTTACATGTGGGCATTCCTAGTTGGGCACCTTCCATGTGGTCATTCAGAGACAAAGCCTCCTTCTGTCCCATGGCTCTGCTCTCCTCGTTACGTCTTTGTCATCATTTCCATTCAGTGAGAGGCTGGCGTAAGAGAATGGATGACAGTATGTGGGAAATTTTTATGGATTAGGTCTGGAGGTGCAACACTGCATGTGCTTACATCTCATTGACTAAAACTCAATCCCATGGACACAACTAATTGCAAGGGAGAAAAGAAAAAGGATTTGGTGAACATCTAGCCAGTCTTTGCCAAAATTTCTATAACCTGAAATAGAGAAATCTTTATATTCTATCTACTGCTGTTACAAAATGTATATCTGGGAATAAATCCCCCATGTTACTTGGATTATTTACAGATTTAAATATGGAGTGGAAAATTTAAAATATTGATAAGAGATATGTAGCTTTTTAGTAGATCAGAGTGGTGGGAAATGACATTGAATGGTCATTGAATGGCCTCCAGTTTAGACACTGAAGAGAAGAGATTGGAAGTTGTCAGACAGAGTGACTGACACATATTATAAACAAGTCTTGGATGGGCAACACTTACTCCATGCATAAGAAAATTAGATGTAAAACAAACTGTATAAGGAATTTGTAATTAGCTCAACGGATAAGTTTGATGACTTATTAGAATGATATTTTTAATAGACTATTTTAGCTCATTTTTTAATTTCTACCTACACAGGTAATTAAAGTATACAGTGAAGATGAAACCAGCAGGGCTTTAGAGGTACCCAGTGACGTAACTGCCCGAGATGTTTGCCAGCTGTTGATCCTGAAGAATCATTACATTGATGACCACAGCTGGACCCTTTTTGAGCACCTGCCTCACATAGGTCTAGGTAAGGATACAAAATCATAGTCATATCATTGCTTTTCTGTCCCTTATAGTTTGATCATATGGCAAAGGTTTTCTTCACTTGTAGAAAAATAGAGGACAATTACGAATAGTCCTTTTCTTTGTTTTTTATTTTTGGTGTTGGTAGTTGAGAGAAAAATAAAGTAGCACAAAATGGAAGTAAGAATAAAAATATTACAAATTTACCACCCTTCATGGTTTAAATAATGATGTGTGGAGATTTGAGAGCTAAACCATAGAGTCTAAACTGATGGAAAGATACATTTCATAATAATCTTTAGTAGCACAATGAACATTTTTTGAGAGGTCAATAAAATATGCTGTTATTTGGACTACTTTTTGAATTGATTGTAGTGCAGACCTGGGAAATGTCCACAGTGGTAGTTCTCTTTATGGGACTGTACACCCTAAATTTTTCTTGAAGAATGAGTAATCCTTCACACTTTAAAGTCATAAACATAAAAAATAATCGTATTTATTTGCAGTTGGAAATATATCTCTGTATTGTGAACTGTAGAGGCTTTTCCCCCTCATATCTTTTGATAAGTTATAAAGAATTTTCATTCTTCTGCTAGCGTGGGACAGAATTTGGCGACAATTTTGTCTCCCCTTTCTTATTTTTACAGATACTGCTGTTAAAAAACATGTCCCCATAATAGGTAGATGAGAAAGGAAGGAGTTTGTTATGGCAGTGCCATTTGATTCTTTGAATTTTGTATTAGTTTCCCTTGGCTGCTGTAACAAATTAGCATAATCTCAGTGGCTTAAAACAACCGAAGTTTATTCCGTTACATTTCTGGAGGCCAGAAGTCTGAAATCAGTATCAGTGGATTAAAATGAAGGTATCTTCAGGAATGAGCTTCCTCTGGAGGTTCAAGGAGAGAATCCATTTCCTGCCTCTTCTAGCTTCTAGTGGCTGCTGGCATGCCTTGGCTATGGCTGCATCACTCTAATCTCTACCTCCATGGTCACACTGTGTTCTCTTCTGTCTGTGTGCAGTCTCCCTCTACCTCTCTCTCTTATAAGATAATAGCATTTAGGCTTTATCCAGAGTAATCCAGGATAATCACTTCATTTCAAGATCCTTAAATCAATGATATCTGCAAAGTTTTGTTTTGTTTTTATTTTTTACCATGTAAGGTAACATTCACAGGTTTCAGGGATTAAGATGTAGATATCTTTAGGGGGCTATTATTTAGCCTACCTCCTTTGCATTGTATGTCAAACAACTTTTAGTAATAAACAACTTATTCAAAATTATTTTAAATAAGTTGTCAATGACAGGACAATTTGTCCCTTCAACTTGTTTAAAGAATTGAGAATTTTATACCTAGTCATGAGAGTCATTCACTTTCTTGCATAGCTAGCTACCAATATATAAAAATTTTCCTTCGTTTGATACATAGAGGGCTTACACCTCAGAGCAGCGTACCAAAGTAAGGTTCAGTTCGGATGAGAAGTTTGCCTTTGTCTTATGAAATGCAATAAAGGTGATGTTGGCAGAAAAGGTATGTTCTTAGGAGGATCCATTTTTGAAAGATTCTGGAAAATGGTTCATTTAAAGTCCCTTGCATTCCCTGAACCATTCAGGAAGTGTCTATAGTACTTCCAATTTGAAGACTGCTGTCCAAGGATGTGTCGGGACCTCAGGAAAAGGACAGAGGGAAGCCTGCGGAAAAGAAGTTTGGATAGTTCGACAGCCTCCACAGGGATTCTGAACCTCAACCCACCCTCCCACCCGCTGTTTGATAGTTGATGAGCTACAGCATGTCAGCTGATCTCCACAGCTGAGCATGTACCTTCCAAGAAAACTTGAATTCTGAACGTATGCTATACTGGTCCGTGTGACTTGCTGTCTCACCCTCGTAGGGCAGAAAAAGTTCAACATATATTTTCTTCATTGCCATTTGTGACTAATTTAACTTCTATTCATGATCGTTACTCTCAGAAGTATGGTGTTAACTCTCAACAGATACCTGCCGTAATTCCAAACTATTTTGTTTGCTTATGATTCTAGAAATATAGCTCTCAATTAGTATAATATATAATTACAGTATTTTATACTCTTAAAATTTTCTTTTGGAGAGAGTTTAAAAGTCATTAAACATCTTTTGCAGTTATAGTCACTACAATTTATCCCTAACAAAGAGCTTGAAGTTCAGTGATAAAATCTACTTTATAAATCAAGAAGCAGTTTTCACAGAGACCGCGGCAAGTCATGTGAGGAATAAAAAGATTTGTGCAAGTCTTTTAATGTAGAAGCTTAAAATGGAACGTTGAGAATTAATTTGAGCTATATGCTAAATTTAAACTTTTAGGCATTGAATAGAAATATATTTCTCCACTACTGTATTTTCTGGAAACTGCTGAAATAAAATCAAAGATGTGAGAATATTGTCTCATGGCTTCATTAACCATGCATTAGACCAAAGCTTATGAGAAAGAAATTTAGTTCCAGAGCTTTTTTGTGTTCTTCTTTTTCCTCTTTGTTTTTACTCAGATAAAAACTTTATACAGTAGAAAAATTGCAGACCCTAATGCTACCCAAATACTAAGGTATATTAGATTTGCCACCTTCCGTTCCTTTTTAAAAAAAATCTGCTGCTTTATTTCTGTAAGGATACACTGAGATGTTAGATGATAAGAGTTAATGAATATCCAACTAAACTCTTGAGAAACAGTTTTTATTCTTTTTCTTTCTTCTACTTCTTTAACAATATAACCAGAGAATAACATCTTAAGATGCTGTGGTCTTCCTCAGCATCAAATGCAAAACCAGTGTGTCTTTAAATTTTATTTGTGTGTGTGTAGCTTATAAATACTCTTGTAGTAGCTATTCAACCTAAGAGTAGTATTCAGGAACATTTTTGCTATTTGCATATTAAAATGAATGAAAAGAACTAGAGTGGGGTGTTTCTGCCCCTTAAATATGCTGTGCAGCTGCCGATGCCCTTTGTCAATAGAATGAAGCACTGACATATTCAACTGCAAATCTTCTTTTAGTGGTGATGACGTAAAGAACCAAAGGACAAATCATTTGAGAAAACTTTGGTGACCAGCTAGTGAGCTCTGCATGTTGTTCAGGAGACATTCTTGACCTCTCTTTGATTAAAATGATGAGTTTTCAGTGAATAGAATTCTAAAAGTGAAGAGGTGGTCTATTATTTAAAAAAAATATTTTTAATACAAAAATAATTCAGCTCAATGTAAATAACAGAAATAAAGATGTCAGGAATTAAACAATACTATCCATTATTTCACAACGCTGAGATAACTTTCTTTAGTTTCTCTATTTTAACATAGTCTCTAGCCTATGAGTTCACTTGTGTAGACTACCTTCTTTTATGTATGTGTGCATTTTTAAAAAATACTGATTATTTTTAGTTTTTTTTTTCCTTTCCACCTTACAGATTCCACAAAAACTAGGAACTCCCCCTGCCTTTCCCTGTTGCTTTCCTCCAATAGTTTAACAAATATCTGTTGACTATTTTGCACCAAGCCTGTTTTGTGTGTGGATCCCGTGGGTACAGTATGAACACAATAGACAAAAAGCAATGCCCTCATGAGTTTGCATTCTAGTGGGAAGAGAAAGACAAGAGATACATGACTAAAATGTGCAATCTCTTAGGTGGTGATTAGCACTGGGGAGAAAAGGAAGGCAGGGAAAGGGATAGGGAGTCCGAGGCTGGTTGGGAGGTGCACTTTAAGTAGATCAGGGAAGGTGTCCCTGACAGCGTGATGTTTGAGTAGAGGTCTGAAGCAGACAGGAGCATGTCTTGCACTTAAATAGAAGATTGTTCTAGAAGGAGGGAACATCAAGCGGGAAGACCTGGACGTGGCAATGTGCTTGTGTTCAGGAAACAGGACTTAGGGAGTCAGTAAGGTGGAAAGTAATGGAAAGGGACTGCACAGAGCTACTGCAGAGCCAGCTCATGGAGGGTCTCCCAGGCCATGGAGGGGACTGGACTTTTACACTGAGTGAGGGAAAAAGTAACTGTAGGTCTCTTCGTCAGAGAGCAGTATGATGTGACTTAGTTTTAAAGTCTACTACTAAGAAGACCCGAACGTAAGTTGTTTTTCTTTTTTTAAAAATTATTTATTTAATTTTGGCTGTGTTGGGTCTTCGTTTCTGTGCGAGGGCTTTCTGTAGTTGCGGCGAGCGGGGGCCACTCTTCATCGCGGTGCGCGGGCCTCTCACTATCGCGGCCTCTCTTGTTGCGGAGCACAGGCTCCAGATGGGCAGGCTCAGTAGTTGTGGCTCACGGGCCTAGTTGCTCCGCGGCATGTGGGATCTTCCCAGACCAGGGCTCGAACCCGTGTCCCCTGCATTGGCAGGCAGATTCTCAACCACTGCGCCACCAGGGAAGCCCCCCGAACGCAAATTTTGACCATTTGGAGGCTAAGCAACTTCGTTTTGCTTTTACATCAAATTATCTGTGGCTTCTGGGCTTGATCCTTGCCCATCTCTCATTTCTGCCAGTCACGCATGCCACATTGTACCATCTTCATGTCATGGTCTGCACATGTACGAGGCTTAGTGTTTGTGAGATCCTGAAGCCTTGTAGGCAAGAATATTGTGACTTAGGAGATAGATGAGAGTAGGGAGTTTTCTGCACTCTAGTTCACTTTCATATCCCAGATAAGCTTAGGAAAGTTTCAGAGACATGCTATGTGGTTAATAGATGTGCTACTGTTGTTGTGTGTGATCCATTAAAGCACACCACACATTACTGAAGTCAGGAGGAGCACATGACATTCAAAATATGGTAGGGTTATGGAATTCAAAGTCTGTTTTCAGAATGACACTTCGTGCTGCAAAGAAACCTCCAATTTTATTGGTATTTTTAATATGAATGCATATGTGTGATAGCTACTATTAAGGTGCATCTTATGTGTGCAGGGCCCCTACTTAGAGGTTTCACATTCATCTTGATAGACACTCTCAATATTTAGCCTTATAGCAACCCCGCAATGTACATTTATTTCATCTCCATTTTACACATAAGAATACAAAGAATCGGTGATAAAAAATGCCTGGCCCAGAGTCAACCTTGCACAAATCTAGGTACCTGTCAGATTCTCAAGTGTATGCATTTTCTGTGGAAGCAAGTTTGTTATTTCCTCACCTCACTAGGTCAGGCCAGTGTTTTTGGGATTCTGTGGTTGGTTTGTCTCTCTCACTCTCCATCTGCATCTCTCATGCATGCTATAAATACAAATTTAAATTCTGAAACCTCAGGAACATTTTCAGACAAACCTAGGTAGTACTGAAATTATTGGAATCAAACTGAGCCAGCCTGGTCCACTTTATAGCAGAGCCAGCTATTTATCTTGGCTGAGCGAGAGGATCACTTTGGAAACGGCCTGTTGTTGAATTTATACACATTGTGAATGGTAATATGACATTTGGAGCTTTGAATATGATATCAATATTTCATATCCTCTGTCCATAGTTATTAATATATGCTACCAAGAATTTTCATAGGTAGAGTAAATCATGGAAGGCAGCTAAATATCCTGATTTTGTTACAAGTTGCTGATTTGCCTGATTTTGGGTCGTGTTATTATGAGTTTCTAGTAGTACATACAGCTTTATAGACATTGGATTTAAAATATCAGTGTATCAACATATTTCCCCTTCTCTAATGATATAACAACCCGTTTTGTGACTGGTGTGTTTTACCTCACAGCCACTGGATGTCACTATAGTTCCCCAGACGGAGTCCCCTGCCTTTATAATTATTGTAAGAGGATGGTGGTGGCGGGGTGGGGTGGGGGGGGGGAGAAACTTCAGTTTTAAGTCTTCTGGAACTTAATGGGATCCATGTTTGCCTTGCTCCCATTCTGACTCCTAATTGAAGCCACGGTATGAGGCAGCGGCAATTAACACAATGCCTCAAGCGCATACCTACAGATTCCTCGGGAAGTGGAATTAATTGTATTTTAGTGTCATTGCTAGGGACCGCTGAGATTTCTATTGTGAGTACCACTGTGGAGTGGCTTTAATAAGCAAAATGAATGACTGCAGGCTTTTAATGAAACCATTTTTATGTGTGCAGCTATACCCACATGATCTCTTTAAGACTGAAGCAATGCACAGCAGCGGTGAGGGAACACTTCACAGCCGCCTGCTTTGAAGCTGCTCCTTCGCCTTTCTCTTCTTTGCAAAAGAAGCACAAGTGTTTTTTCTGTTGTCTGGCACTGATACTGATATGTAGTTGTACTTTCTGTGCTGTTTGGAACCTACCAGCCATCAGAGTTGTGACCACCCCCGCCACCAGCGGCAATAATTGTGAAACCTTTAGGACATGTGTGCTTCCTTCTCCATCGAGACTTATGTAGCCCTGACCTGAGGGTTAAGGCGACATGTGCTCTGGTAGCACACTAAGGCTGGAGATGGGAAATGTGAAGCCAGCAAAGAGTGCTCATAACTGAATCTGCCTTGTGGTCCAGCTGGTTTTTCCTTTTCGGTATTCTCATAGCCTGAGTTCAGCTCTCATCCTCCTCTCTTCTCAGGAATTCCTTTAGCCTTACAGTTGGTCCTTCCTCTTGCCTCTGGTCATACCAAAGTTATTCATCTGAGTGCAGACCTTGATTCACCTTGCCTTAGGGTCCAAGGTCCTTTGCAGGGCTTGTAGTACCTGTGACCTGACTACCCTTCCTACCTCAAGCCTTGTGTCTTGCACCTCCCTCCTCTAAGTTTACACATTAGAGAACTGCCTGTAGTCGCGGCATGTCTACTCCTTGGGTTCCTTGCTCATGCTGTTAAGATTCTCAGGAAGCCCTTTCTCACCCATCGTTACCTGGCTAACTGCTATGCATCTTCCAAGGCTTACTTGGAATGTCAGTTAAAAATAGCAATAGAGTATAACTGTATAATAACTGCTAGCCATTTCCTAAAAATTCCTATGAAGACAGAGACGGAACCCCTCAGCTGTCCAAGCTGACTGACAGCTAACCTAGTGCCACGGTCTGGGGAGAGGAGAGTTCCAAGAGCAGTTGGAGGCATTCCACGCTCAGTCTTATGAAGTAGAGTCACCCTTTCCATTTGAGAGCAGGTAGGGAGACACACCTGCCTCTCTCATATGCCTGGGTGCAGACTTTGGCTGCTCAGAAGCTAGTTGTTTTTTGAGACAATTGGCATACTTGCTGGCACTACCTTTTCTTATACATCCATTAGGAAATTACAACCTCCCCCCAACGCCCCCCCCCCCCCAAAAGAAGAGTGGTGCAAGAAGCGCTAGGAGTGACAGGTGAATTGTGTCCTGGGAGGTGAGGCTCCCACAAGTACACACTATAGGTGGGTGTGGAGAACAAGCAAATCTGGATAAGAAACAGATTTAAGGCTGTTCAAGCAGGATTATTTTACAGTATCAATTAATGAGAAAAATAATACCTAATGCTATTATAATAGGGGAATGTTATAAATTACAGTGTATTAATAGGATGTAAGTTATGCTGCTTTTAATCATGTTTTTGGAGCTTTTCCTTTGAAGACTGATGTGGACAAATGTAAGATTGTAACAGTGATTGAATAAAATGTATATTTTTCACAGCATTTAGGAAACATTGTATATATGTTTATATGTGTACAGTGTTTTCTAAATGCTGTGAAAAATATATACACAGAAACTCACATAGTCCCAAAGAAAAAGACAATAATGTAATGTTAAGTGCTTATTCCTGACTGACAGTTTTAAAGATGGATTGTGATTGTCGGCTGTGTTTTTCAAATTTTCTGTAATGGAAATGTATTATTTTAGTAATCAGGGATAAAAAAGAAACACAATTTTTAAAACTTATTGAGAGATTTTTAAAGACTTAGTTCAGACAACTTCCTGAAGCCCCAAGTTGGATCAAGTACCCATCTTCTACACTGCTGTAATATTTTCTGCAACTGTCTTAATAGTGATCATATTATTAAAAGTAGTCCATAATTCCATAAGCAATGGAACTCTCTGTATATGTACATCTTTGTAACCCAGGGTGTAGGACAAATAAATGGCTTTTGAACTCAGGTATACTAAACTGTAAGTTGTTATATCAAGTAGTTCAAAGGATGGATTACAGAGTACATAGAAGGAAGAGACTTGAAAAAGAAGCCAAAGAAATCACATGCCATGCCCAGATGGAGATTTACTCTGAGTCCTTAAAGGGTTCATTGGATAACTTAGAATTCATGGAAGCTGTTTCTAAGCTCTTCAGGTATTAACAGTCAGCTTGAGATAATATATGTGCAAACATTTTGTGGAAAAATAAGGCTTTCTATGAATACAAGTTGTGATCATTGAGTCTGAGTTAATATGAGGACTGTTTCACTCTGTTGAAGAATGATCCACAAGGCCTTTATACCCATCAGCTTTAGTGTCAAGATTTTCCTATTATTGCACTTGGGAAGCTGAATCTGGCAGTGGCAATTTTCCGGGGAATCTTGCTGGTATTAAGTAGTTTTCTTAGGTAAAGGAACCTTTTAGAAATTGGGCCTTGCTTTATTCTTTGCTTCTCCAGTTTTTGTTTTGCTTGGTCAGAGGCTGTTCATTTTTATCTGAAAATAAGATTGACAAAATGTATGTAGTTTCTACCTAACACAGAGACGTACAAGGACCATTTGTCTCCTGGAGTTTCCTGTAACAAAGGTATACAAAGAATTGTTTTCTGGGTGACTTAGAGCTAAAAGCCACTTTTGTTTCTTCTCTTATCAAGTGATGAGAAGAGTAGGGACTCCACTTTCTATTTGATCCTCACGCTGTACTTTCAGTAGATTCAGTGAAGAAATCCAGGTAGAAGGTCACAGGTGAACACTTTCCATTCTGGGAGGATTGAGGTTTTTTAAAAGACTTTGAAGTTAAATCAACAGTTTCAGAAGAACCTTCTCTCTTCTTTTTTTTTTTTTTTTAAAGAAAAGGTTTCTGAAAATTAAATAGAAAACAGAATTATGTGTAGTTATCACTGTTCGGTAATATTTTATTCTATTAACGTAAGACTTCACTGATCTATCAGAAACAAAAATAAAACTTAAAGTGATATGAAGCTTTTGTTTTTGTTTTAAGAAAGCTTTTTTTCACTCTTTTTGAAGGCTTTTTTTCCTTTTTTCCTCCTTTTTGGTTGCTGTCTTGAAGTGATTTAAGACAGCTTCTCTCCTATTTTTCTACCTACGTAAGAGTGCTATTTGATCATTGTAATAATTCACTTTACAATCCCCGAAAAATTCTTCAGAAAGCTTTTTAAATAGACTTGTATCTGTTAAATTTTAATAATACATCTTAATATAGTATTTTAGATGAATTTATGAAGTTTTAAAGGTAAGGTTTTTAAAAAAAAAATCACGTTGAATTTATTTGAATTTTACCGGGGGTCATTTCTCAAATGGTAGCTCAAAAAGTCTCTGAGTTCATTCTGGGTGACAGCTCCTAATATTGTTTTTTCAAACATTACAGCGAAGAGCCCCTAAAATATAGAATTAATAATTTTTTTTTGATAATTAAAAATATATTATAAGTTACTTAGTAGAATTACTGAGTTGGTTAAAGTCTGCTTGGTTTTAGAATGGGGCTATAGAGGAAGAGTCAAGAGAAAGTTTATGGGAAGCCATCTAGACAAGGGTTTTGTTTTGTTTTGTTTTTCCTTTCTTGGGTGTTGGTGATGATGTCTTATACTATGCTTAGGCCTTGGCAAAACAAAGCTGGTCTTCAGCCACTTTTCACCTCCCTTTTAAGCATTTTTCTTTTTCTCTCAAAGTAATCCATCTAGGCATCTTATATCCTGTTGTTGAACTTTCTCCCTGTTAAGGTCTGTATTTAGTTCAATATCTGCACTTTTTAAAAAAACACAAATTTTGGGACTTCGGTGGTGGCGCAGTGGTTAAGAATCCGCCTGCCAACGCAGGGGACATGGCTTCAAGCCCTAGTCTGGGAAGATCCCACATGCCACGGAGCAACTAAGCCCGTGCACCACAACTACAGAGCCTGTGCTCTAGAGCCCGTGAGCCACAACTACTGAGCCTGCGAGCCACAACTACTGAAGCCTGCGTGCCTAGAGCCCGTGCTCCGCAACAAAGAGAAGCCACCACAATGAGAAGCCCGTGCACCGCAGTGAAGAGTAGCCCCCGCTCTCGCAACTAGAGAAAGCCCATGAGCAGCAACAAAGACCTGATGCAGCCAAAAATAAATAAATAAATAAGTTAATTAATTAATTTTTTAAAAACCACAAATTTTCTGTAAGATGTGATTAGCTGATAATCAGTTAGGCCTCTTAGGGTTCTTTGGGTTATTTATTTTTAAATTTAATTTTATTTATTTTTTTATACAGCAGGTTCTTATTAGTTATCCATTTTATACATATTAGTGTATACATGTCAATCCCAATCTCCCAATTCATCAAACCACCACCACCCCCTGCCACTTTCCCCCCCTTGGTGTCCATATATTTGTTCTCTACATCTGTGTCTCAATTTCTGCCCTGCAAACCAGTTCATCTGTACCATTTTTCTAGATTCCACATATACGTGTCCATATACGATATGTGTTTTTCTCTTTCTGACTTACTTCACTCTGTATGACAGTCTCTAGGTCCATCCACATCTCTACAAATGACGCAATTTCGCTCCTTTTTACGGCTGAGTAATATTCCACTGTACATATGTACCACATCTTCTTTATCCATTCGTCTGTCGATAGGCATTTAGGTTGCTTCCATGACCTGGCTGTTGTAAATAGTGCTGCAGTGAACATTGGGGTGCATGTGTCTTTTTGAATTATGGTTTTCTCTGGGTATATGCCCAGTAGTGGGATTGCTGGGTCATATGGTAATTCTGTTTTTAGTTTTTTAAGGAACCTCCATACTGTTCTCCATAGTGGCTATATCAATTTACATTCCCACCAACAGTGCAAGAGGGTTCCCTTTTCTCCACACCCTCTCCAGCATTTGTTGTTTGTAGATTTTCCGATGATGCCCATTCTAACTGGTGTGAGGTGATACCTCATTGTAGTTTTGATTTGCATTTCTCTAATAATTAGTGATGTTGAGGAGCTTTTCATGTGCTTCTTGGCCATCTGTATTTCTTCCTTGGAGAAATGTCTATTTAGGTCTTCTGCCCATTTTTGGATTGGGTTGTTTGTTTTTTTGATATTGAGCTGCATGAGCTGTTTATATATTTTGGAGATTAATCCTTTGTCTGTTGATTCGTTTGCAAATATTTACTCCCATTCTGAGGGTTGTCTTTTTGTCTTGTAGTTTCCTTTGCTTTGCAAAAGCTTTGAAGTTTCATTAGGTCCCATTTGTTTATTTTTGTTTTTATTTCCATTACTCTAGGAGGTGGATCAAAAAAGATCTTGCTGTGATTTATGTCAAAGAGTGTTCTTCCTATGTTTTCCTCTAAGAGTTTTATGGTGTCAGGTCTTACATTTAGGTCTCTAATCTATTTTGAGTTTATTTTTGTGTATGGTGTTAGGGAGTGTTCTAATTTCATTCTTTTACATGTACCTGTCCAATTTTCCCAGCACCACTTATTGAAGACACTGTCTTTTCTCCATTGTATATCCTTGCTTCCTTTGTCATAGATTAGTTGACCATAGGTGCGTGGGCTTATCTCTGGGCCTTCTATCCTGTTCCATTGATCTATATTTCTGTTTTTGTGCCAGTGCCATATTGTCCTGATTACTATAGCTTTGTAGTATAGTCTGAAGTCAGGGAGTCTGATTCTTCCAGCTCCGTTTTTGTCCCTCAAGACTGCTTTGGCTATTTGGGGTCTTTTGTATCTCCATACAAATTTTAAGATTTTTTGTTCTAGTTCTGTAAAAAATGCCATTGGTAATTTGATAGGGATTGCATTGAATCTGTAGATTGCTTTGGGTAATATAGTCGTTTTCACAATATTGATTCTTCCGATCCAAGAACATGGTATATCTCTCCATCTGTTGGTATCATCTTTAACTTCTTTCAACAGTGTCTTACAGTTTTCTGCATACACGTCTTTTGTCTCCCTAGGTAGGTTTATTCCTAGGTATTTTATTCTTTTTGTTGCAATAGTAAATGGGCGTATTTCCTTAATTTCTCTTTCAGGTTTTTCATCATTAGTGTATAGGAATGCAAGAGATTTCTGTGCATTAATTTTGTAGCCTGCAACCTTAACAAATTCATTGATTAGTTCTAGTCAGTTTTCTGGTGGCATCCTTAGGATTATCTATGTACAGTATCATGTCATCTGCAAACAGTGACAGTTTTACTTCTTCTTTTCCAATTTGTATTCCTTTTATTTCTTTTTCTTCTCTGATTGCCGTGGCTAGGACTTCCAAAACTATGTTGAATAATAGTGGTGAGAGTGGACATCCTTGTCTCGTTCCTGATCTTAGAGGAGATGCTTTCAGCTTTTCACCATTGAGAATAATGTTTGCTGTGGGTTTGTCGTATATGGCCTTTATTATGTTGAGGTAGGTTCCCTCTATTCCCACTTTCTGGAGAGTTTTTATCATAAATGTGTGTTGAATTTTGTCAAAAGCTTTTTCTGAATCTATTGAGATGATCATATGGTTTTTATTCTTCAATTTGTTCATACGGTGTATCACATTGATTGATTTGCGTATACTGAAGAATCCTTGCATCCCTGGGATAAATGCCACTTGATCATGGTGTATGATCCTTTTAATGGGTTGTTGGATTCTGTTTGCTAGTATTTTGTTGAGGATTTTTGCATCTATATTCATCAGTGATATTGGTCTGTTATTTTCTTTTTTTGTAGTATCTTTGTCTGGTTTTGGTATCAGGGTGATGGTGGCCTCATAGAATGAGTTTGGGAGTGTTCCTTCCTCTGCAATTTTTTGGAAGAGTTTGAGAAGGATGAGTGTTAGTTCTCTAAATGTTTGATAGAAGTCACCTGTGAAGTCATCTGTCCTGGACTTTTGTTTGTTGGAAGATTTTTAATCAGAGTTTCTATTTCATTAATTGTGATTGGTCTGTTCATATTTTCTATTCCTAGTTCAGTCTTGGAAGGTTATACCTTTCTAAGAATTTGTCCATTTCTTCCGGGTTGTCCATTTTATTGGCATAGAGTTGCTCATAGTAGTCTCTTAGGATGCTTTGTATTTCTGCGGTGTCTGTTGTAACTTCTCCTTTTTCATATCTAATTTTATTGACTTGAGTCCTCTCCCTCTTTTTCTTGATGAGTCTGGCTAATGGTTTATCAATTTTCTTTATCTTCTCAAAGAACCAGCTTTTAGTTTTATTGGTCTTTGCTATTGTTTTCTTTGTTTCTATTTCATTTATTTCTGCTCTGATCTTTATGATTTCTTTCCTTCTGCTAACTTTGGGTTTTGTTTGTTCCTCTTTCTCTAGTTCCTTTAGGTGTAAGGTTAGATTGTTTGAGATTTTTCTTGTTTCTTGAGGTAGGCTTGTATTGTGATAAACTTTCCTCTTAGAACTGCTTTTGCTGCACCCCATAGCTTTTGGATCGTCGTATTTTCATTGTCATTTGTCTCTAGGTATTTTTTGATTTGCTCTTTGATTTCTTCAGTGATCTCTTGGTTATTTAGTAAAGTACTGCTTAGCCTCCATGTGTTTGTGTTTTTTACGTTTTTTCCCTGTAATTGATTTCTAATCTCATAGCGGTGTGGTCAGAAAAGATGCTTGATATGATTTCAGTTTTCTTAAATTTACTGAGGCTTGATTTGTGACCCAAGATGTGATCTATACTGGAGAATGTTCCGTGCACGCTTGAGAAGAAAGTGTAGTCTGCTGTTTTTGGAGGGAGCGTCCTAAAAATATCAATTAAATCTATCTGGTCTATTGTGTCATTTAAAGCTTGTGTTTCCTTAGTAACTTTCTGTTTGGATGATCTGTCCATTGGTGTAAGTGAGGTGTTAAAGTCCCCCACTATTTCTGTGTCACTGTCAATTTCCTCTTTTATAGCTGTTAGCAGTTGCCTTATGTATTGAGGTGCTCCTATGTTGGGTGCATATATAAAGTCTATTTTATCTGATCTGAGTATTGCTACTCCAGCTTTCTTTTGATTTCCATTTGCATGGAATATCTTTTTCCATCCCCTCACTTTCAGTCTGTATGTGTCCCTAGGTCTGAAGTGGGTCTCTTGTCGACAGCATATATATGGGTCTTGTTTTTGTATCCATTCAGCAAGCCTGTGCCTTTTGGTTGGAGCATTTAATTCATTCACGTTTAAGGTACTTATCGATATGTATGTTCCTATGACCATTTTCTTAATTGTTTTGGGTTTGTTTTTGTAGGTCCTTTTCTTCTCTTGTGTTTCCCACTTAGAGAAGTTCCTTTAGCATTTGTTGTAGAGGTGGTTTGGTGGTGCTGCATTCTCTCAGCTTTTGCTTGTCTGTAAAGCTTTTGATTTCTTCATCGAATCTGAATGAGATCCTTGCCGGGTAGAGTAATCTTGGTTGTAGGTTCTTCCCTTTCATCACTTTAAATATGTCATGCCACTCCCTTCTGGCTTGCAGAATTTCTGCTGAGAAATCAGCTGGTAACCTTATGGGAGTTCCCTTGTATGATATTTGTCGTTTTTCCCTTGCTGTTTTCAATAATTTTTCTTTGTCTTTAATTTTTGCCAATTTGATTACTGTGTGTCTCGGCGTGTTTCTCCTTGGGTTTATCCTGTATGGGACTCTCTGTGCTTCCTGGACTTGGGTGGCTATTTCCCTTCCCATGTTCGCGAAGTTTTCGACTATAATCTCTTCAAATATTTTCTCGGGTCCTTTCTCTCTCTCGTCTCCTTCTGGGACCCCTGTCTTGCGAATGTTGGTGTGTTTAATGTTGTCCCAGAGGTCTCTTAGGCTGTCTTCATTTCTTTTCATTATTTTTTCTTTATTCTGTTCCGCAGCAGTGAATTCCACCATTCTGTCTTCCAGGTCACTTATCCGTTCTTCTGCCTCAGTTATTCTGCTATTGATTCCTTCTAGTGTATTTTTCATTTCAGTTATTGTATTGTTCCTCTCTGTTTGTTCTTTAGTTCTTCTAGGTCTTTGTTAAACATTTCTTGCATCTTCTTGATCTTTGCCTTCATTCTTTTTCTGAGGTCCTGGATCATCTTCACTATCATTATTCTGAATTCTTTTTCTGGAAGGTTGCCTATCTCCACTTCATTTAGTTGTTTTTCTAGGGTTGTATCTTGTTCCTTCATCTGGTACATAGCCCTCTGCCTTTTCATCTTGTCTGTCTTTCTGTGAATGTGGTTTTTGTTCCACAGGCTGCGGGATTGTAGTTATTCTTGCCTCTGCTGTCTTCCCTCTGGTGGATGAGGCTATCTAAGAGGCTTGTGCAGGTTTCCTGATGGTGGTGGGTAGAGCTGGGTGTTGCTCTGGTGGGCAGAGCTCAGTAAAATTTTAATCTGCTTGTCTGCTGATGGGTGGGGCTGGGTTCCCTCCCTGTTGGTTGTTTGGCGTGAGGCGACCCAACACTGGAGCCTACCTGGGCTCTTTGTTGGGTGATGGCAGACTCTGGGAGGGCTCATGCCAAGGAGTACTTCCCAGAACTTCTGCTGCCAGTGTGCTTGTCCTCACGGTAAGACACAGGCACCCCCGCGTCTACAGGAGACCCTCCAACACTAGCAGGTAAGTCTGGTTCAGTCTCCTATGGGGTCACTGCTCTTTCCCCTGGGTCCCAATGTGCACACTACTTTGTGTGTGCCCTCCAAGAGTGGACTCTGTGTTTCCCCCAGTCCTGTCGAAGTCCTGCAATCAAATCCCACTAGCCTTCACAGTCTGATTCTCTAGGAATTCCTCCTCCCGTTGCCGGATCCCCAAGTTGGGAAGCCTGACGTGGGGCTCAGAACCTTCACTCCAGTGGGTGGACTTCTGTGGTATACGTGCTCTCCAGTTTGTGAGTCACCTACCCAGCAGTTATGGGATTTGATTTTATTGTGATTGTGCCCCTCCTCCCATCTCATTGTAGCTTCTCCTTTGCCTTTGGATATGTGGTATCTTTTTTGGTGAGTTCCAGTGTCTTCCTGTTGATGACTGTTCAGCAGTTAGTTGTGATTCCGGTGCTCTTGCAAGAGGGAGTGAGAGCACGTCCTTGTACTCCGCCATCTTGAAGCAATCTCTCTTTGGGTTATTATAGCCTTAATCCTTTAACATAATGAGACTTGGTTGGGGGACGGTATTTATGACAGAACATCTAAATGGGGATGGTGATATATAAATGTAAAAAAATTATTTAATATTTTAAAAAGCCAGATTCTATAATAAGTAAGTTTTATCTCCATTACGAGATGAGTATAAGAGGTGATAACCTGCAGCTGCATTTGATCCTCTGGATTTTCCTTTTTATGTTTTTATGTTTTCTGAATTTTCAATAGAATAGTGCCAGAAATCTTCTTTGAAGGAACGGGAAATATGTCTTTTGCTTTCCCACTTACTCTAGTTTTAGCCAGCTTTATTTGAAGACATTTTTCTGCTTAAGATTACCAGGCTATTTTCCTAATGCTAGTAATTGCATTATTTAAATATTTGGTGTTATAGTTCTATGAAATTTTCTGCAAATACTGTATCCCTTATTTTTTCATTGTAGATTGGTATGCTGGGCTTTATTTGTGTGTAGCCAACAAAACCCCAACTAGACTGCCGCTTTTTTGGTGACTACACATATTATACTAGTCTTTTTGTGACACATTTGTCATAGCTGTTCAAATGCAGCTTGGTTTTTCCATTCTTTGTTTTATTTTCTTTTTTGATGTAATCCAAATTCAAATGATTTATGTTACTTTCATGTGAGGTTAAGATTGATAACAATTTGAAATATTGCCTGTTAAATTCTTTCCCCTTACACTCAAAATATGGTTGTTTGTTTTCAGTTAATTAGTAAATAGTTATCAAACACATTTCAAGATAAAAGAATTTGAGGCAATCGAATCTTGAGGACTGAGGAATGTGAAAGAGATTTGAGCTGATACAGAAAGAATGAGTAGGATATAAACAGGGAATGCCCTGCCAGTGGGAACTGTAGTGAAGGCAGAGGCAGTGCTGTGCAGAGGAAGGAGCAGAGACTTGGGGTCAGACATGTGGCAGCCACTCAAATCCTGAGACGTTTGCCATCTGTAAAATGGAAATAGAATTTGCTCTTTCGGTTATCCTCTTAGTTTCCTAAGTCTGCTGTAACAAATTACTGCTGGCTTAAACCAATAGAAATGTCGTCTTTTAACAGTTCTGGAGGTGAGAAGTCCAAAATTAATTTCACTGGGCTGAAATCAAGGTGTCGGCAGGGCCACACTCCTTCCAGGGGCTTTATGGGGAGGCTGTTCCTTGCCTCTTTGAGCTTCTGGTGGCTGCTATCATTCCTTGGCTTGGGGTCACATCACTTGAGTCTCTGCCTGTGTGGTCACATTGCCCTTTCCTCTTCTTTCTCTGTCAGATCTCCTTCTGTCTCCTAAAAGCATACTTGTGTTTGGATTTAGGGCCCACCTTTGTAATCCTGGATAATCTCCTCATCTTAATATCTTACAGTTAGTGACATCTAAAAATGCTTTGCCATATAAGGTAACATTTACAGATTCCAGAGATTAGGACCTGATGTCTTTGGGGCCATATTCAGCTTACTGCAGATATTATAAGAATTAAATACAGTCATGAAAAAGGTCTCAGACTGAGATATGCAGAGATGTAACTTCCTTTATTTCTATAACTTGAATTAATTTCTAACTCTGAGTCTCCTGACCTCTTAATGGCAGACAGTTTAATCTTCTGTTACTGGTTTGCTTTACGGATTGTTATAGTCTTGTTGGGGTAAATAATCAATTCAGGTTATAGAAATGAGTTACATACAGGTTTAAGATACACTCAATTGAAGGTTAAGACCTACTTTCACTCTTCCAACACTCTGGTGGAGCATTTAAGTCCCAGGAAGGGTATTTGTCTAACTTCTATCCAACTCTTCTCTTCGTGTTCTAGAAACTCTTATTTCTCTCAAGCTTACTGCCTGTATCATAAAGCCCCCTATATTCATGGTCTTCTCTTAGCCCTTCCACACTTCTTCTAGAGGACTTGGTTCTGCAGTGCTCTTTCCTCATACTTGGATGCTATGGACTCATCTTCCTCAACATTGCACTTAGCTGTTGCTTTTCTGCCATGTTAGATGCAGGGCTTCTACTTGAGGGTAGAAGCCTCCTAAGGCTACTCTTTGGTTTGAACCACACACCACCATTAAACTTCCCTGGGAGTTTATCAACATCAACTGCTTATCCTGAAAGGGTCCTAGTTCCGGAAGGGGCAGGATATAGGGTCACTGTGACCTAAACCATCCAGTTACTATCTAGCCCCCTCTCAGTCTCCACTCCACCCTTTCCTCCACTAACCCCTTGATTCCAGATCCTTTCCCAGAGGACAGAGGGTGCATCCCTGTATGAGTCAGTGGAGGATTGGCTGGCCATTATTCTCCCCAAGTGATCATATTTGTCAAAGATTGATAAAGTCTAATTTGAAGCTCAAAAGTAAAGAAAGTGCATCTCTGTCATTTTTTCCTCTGTGTATAGTTTATCTTCAGGGCAGAACATGTGCTGTTTCCTTAGTGGTAGAGATAGGTGATGGGTACAGTGAAACACAGGTTGGTAAAACAAATAAGCAGACATATTGCTTAATACCTTGCAATTTTCTCCCACTGTGGTTGCAATAACTACAGATACAGTGCGTAGCACATAGGATATTTAATAATGTGAACCTGTGCTTCATAAGATTGAAAACATCAGCTGGGGTTGTGTGAGAAGTAAACAAAAGTAAGGATAATAAAGATTGTTAGCGATGCAACTTCCCACTCGATATCTCAGTGACTGCTGGATCTCCCCGCAAACTGCTTCTCTTACAGTCTTCTTAGCTCATTAATGGCCGTAGTCCTTCCAAATGCTTTAGCCAAGAATCTTGGTGTCTTCCTTCACTGCCCCCTCTCTTTCACTCCACATCCAATTTGTCAACAAATCCTGTTGTCTCTACCTTCAGAATACACACAGATTCTGTCTACTTCTTACATGCTGCCACTCTCATCCAGGCCACATCATCTCCCCTTGTTAATTGCAATATTCTGCTAGATGGTCTTCCTGTTTCTACCCTAAGCCTTTTGAAATCAGTTATCCACTCAGCATCCAGTGTGATCCAATGAAAACGTAAGTCAGCTCATAGTAGTCTTATGTTCAAAATGGATTCCTTTCCCTTATGCCCTCCTTTTTCCCTCCTCCCTGATCCATTTTTCTCTATAGTGTTTATTGCCACCTTTTAAGATTTACATGATTTACATGATTTATTGTCCATGTCTTCCCATTAGAATTGAAGCTCCATGAGGCAATGACTTCTGACTGTCTTGTTCACTACAAAATTCCAAGCCCCACAATGACTGTCTGACACCTGGTAGGCCTTCAATAAATATTTGTTGAATGGATAGATGAATGAATAAGTTAAAACTGCCAGACTATATGGATTTATCTCATAACAAGTAGGAAGTGGACAAGTTTTTGAGCAGGGGTCACATTGATACAAATGTTTTATGAGGTTTCCTGTGATATCAGGGTCCAGGTTGGATTGGAAGAATGAGAAAAACAGAGGTTTGGAGATTAGTTAGGAAAAAGTGAAGGTCTAAATGGGAATGGTGATAGTGGGAATGGGTGGGGGGCTGTTGGTTGTGTGAGAGACACTCGGACGAAGAGTCTGATATCTGGGGTAACAACTGGAGGATATTGGAGTGGACATAGAGAAAGTTGTAATGGACATTGGAAAATTTAGGAAAAAACAGTTTGAGAGAGAAAAAGGAAGATACTTTGTTTCATTTTTTTACATTTTTTTACAAATTTTGGTAAAATGCATGTAACATAAAATTTACCATTTCATTCATTTTAAGGGTAAAGTTCACTGGCATTATGTACATTTATTTATATTTATATTGTTGTACAACCATCACCCCCATCCATCTCTAGAATATTTTTATCTTCTCATACTGAAACCCTGAACCCATTAAACAATAACTCCTCATTCTTCCCCCACCCCGGTCCTTGACAACCACCATTCTACTTTGTGTCTCTATGAATTTGTCTGCTCTAGGTACCTCATGTAAATGTAATCATATAATGTTTTTTCTTTTGTGTCTGTCTTATTTTACATAGTATAATATCTTTAAGGTTCATCCATGTTGTAACATGTGTCAGAATTTCATTGCTTTTTAAGGCTAAATATTCCACTGAATGTCTTTACTACATTTTGTTTATCCATTCATTTGTTGATGGACATTAGGGTGTTTTTACTTTCTGGCTATTGTGAATGATGCTACAATGAACGTTGATGTACAAGTATCTGTTCCAGTCCCTGCTTTCACTTCTTTTGGTTATGAACTCAGAAGTGGAATTGCTGGAATTGTTTAATATTTGGAGGGACCACCATACTGAACTTTGGTTTTAGACAGATTATGTTTGAAGTGGTGGAAAGTCTAGCAGTTAGGATTGGAGTGCAAGTGAAAGCAACTGTAGCTGGAGATTTCACTTCAGGGAACTTGACAGACATAATGGCTGAAGAGGGGAGAGTTAATTAGTTGAGAGAAGAGAAAAAAAAGAGTCCAGCCAAGGACTGCGTCTTAGGTGGGAGGAGGAGCTACCAGAGCTAGTCAATGAGACCGAAAAAGAGCAATCTGAATTAGGAACAGAACCCAGGAGTGCTGATACACACTTAGCTCCAACTCATTCGTATTCATATATTCATTCAGCACTCTTACAAGAACCCCCTTTCAGATGAATAAGCTTCTATTTAAGTATGACATTACTTTCAAGGGTTTGGGTGCTGTAGGTCACAGATTACTCCTGAGTGTTGAATTCCTGAGACATAGAGACTTTTCAAAAAGGTCCTAGAAGCACCTAAAAAAGCAGAGGATTTCTATATTTCTTATTTGGCTGTTCTCCATTTCTTATTTTGCATTAGTAATTTCACAGTCACTTTTCTTTAACCTTTTATTGAAGTATGACATACCTTAACATAAGTGAACAAAGATGGACAACTTGGTGAATTCTCAGATATTGTTTCTACCTGAGTATCCAACACCCAGATTAAGAAACAGAATATTTCTCACCCCCAGTGGTTCCCTCATGCCCCTGCTCACTCACCCACTATCCCTATTATCTTGATTTCTAACACCATAGATTTATTGTATCTGTGTTGAACTTATATAAATGGAATCATGTAGTATGTACTCTTTGTGTCTGACTTCTTTCATTTAATATTATGTTTGTGGAATTCATCCATGCAGTTTTGTGTTACTGTAGTATATATTCTATTGTGTCCTTTACACAGTTTATTTACTCATTCTCACGTTGATAGGCATTTGGGTAGTTTCCAGTTGGGGCTATTATGACTAGTACCGCTATGAACATCACAGTTTCTTATTAAAATAGGAAATTTGCATGTTATGTTCACCTCTTTAAAGTTGCCATTGCTTTTTTCATTTAAGTGCCTTTCCTCTTAAGTGCCTTCCCACCCTGCCTAATTATCTTCATTGGTAATACAAACTACATTTGCCTGAACATTAGTTTTGAAAGTAAAAAGTGCCACAAGAAATTAGGTTTCTTAAAAAATTGTATGTCCTTGCATTAAAATTTTCTTTTTAAAGCATTTATTTCAGTTTTTCTCAACTATCCAGATTATGTGTCTTAAACGCATAGTGAACCTGTCAAGTTTTTTCAGCTCTTAATGGGATGAATTGTTCAACCTTGAGGCAAATATTTTAATTTTGGCACCATGATGAGCTGGAGAAAAAGAATAGTTCCCATATTCTTAATGCAGTTTTGTTATCAAACTTATAATTTACATAGCAATAAAAGGAGATTGAGAATTAGTAAAAAGTGCATTGTGATATTTTATGTCATTTTTCTCTTCCGGTTACAGTCTGCTTTGGTATAAAAATCAACATTACTAATTCAAAATTAATGAAAATTTTATCAATCTGATTATTCCAGAATTGAGTTGAAATTTTCTATGTTTAATAAGGATACGTACATAATATATTTTATATATTTGTATGGATATATATGTCCATATGTTTATTTGTCTACCTACCTGTCTATCTTTCTATCCATCCATCCATCCATCTATCTATCTGTTGACGTGCTCACTGGAACATTCTTTACAGAAAGAACAATAGAAGACCACGAGCTGGTGATTGAAGTGCTATCTAACTGGGGAATGGAAGAAGAAAATAAGCTATACTTTAGAAAAAATTATGCCAAATATGAATTCTTTAAAAACCCAATGGTAAGTGAAATCCCCATTAATAGTTATGGGAAATGAATGAGTTTAGTTAAATTTTATTTTATTTTATGTGAAGAAAAATGTCACTATGGATAAAATACAAGTCCCTATTTGGTAAACTGTAGGTAAGAATTCTGGCCCTTTAAAATTATAGTCACACTTCTTCTTACTCTAACAATGATTAGCCAACATCGTCACAGAAGTTCATATACGTGGTTTTGGGGAACTATTGCTTCTTTTCTTGCTTTTTAAGAAAAACAACTACATTTGATTTGGGAAATTATTAGATATCTCTAAGCAGGTTCCAAAATATTATGGTTTAACTCTTTTCACATAATTTAGGAAATTAAATAAGAAAAATTCTAAAGGAAAAACAGATGGATGTTTGTTGGGAGTGTTGAAACTTAGCCAAAAGTTTAGATTGACGTGCATCTGGCTGTTCCAAACTATTTTGTTTTCAGTGCAATAATTGAGCTAAGTAGAAATGAGATAAAGGCCAGTGCATTATCTAGTAAATACTCCTTTCATTATAGTTCTTTTTAAAAGAAAGTAAATGTATGTCACATTCTAATGAAGACTAGTGATCTAGAGAAGTCAGAATAGCCTCTGGGCTCATTACTTTAAATTGTTTTTGACTCTGCAGCTGTAGCATATTTTTACACTAAGTTTTGGATAATTGGATTGAAATGATACTTTATGAAAAATATATGATACACAACATAATAGAATATTTTCAAACCCTGAAAGACCTCTTACACTCTCTTTTATTTAAACTTATTAATAGAAACATAGTGGGATGGTCTTTGATAAAGAAAATACAAGTCCTAATAAAAATTAAATAGAATTAGAATTTGAAAGGAAACTGTTTTCTTATTATGAATCTTTTTTAAAAGCAAGGATTTAAAAGTCATAGTTAAAGACATAGGGTTTAGTGCTCAGTTTCAGTTTTGTTTTGTTTTTTTTTTAGTTTAAACAAGGCTGTAGATTCATTTTGTAGACTTAGAGTAGTGGTTCTCAACTGGGGGGTGGTGTGGTAATGTCTGGAGACATTTTTGGTTGTCATACTGGGTGGATGGGGGTGCTGCTAGTGGGTGGAGGCCAGGAATGCCCTAAACGTCCTGCAATGCACAGGACAGTCCCCCCAACACAGCGTTATTAGACCAACATTAATAGAACTACGCTTCAAAAACCCTGTCCTAAAGGAAGTATAGTGGCATATATTTTCCCAAACTTGCCTGATCATAAAAACTCCCTGGGGAAGGGGATAGTGCTTGTTAAAAATACAGGATCCAGGTCCTACCCTGACCTACTGAATCAGACACTCCAGGAAAGAGGCCTGGGAATTCCTATTTTTAAACAGCTTTCCTGGGTGAATTTTATGATTAAACAGGTTTGGAAAGATCGAAGGTGGAAAAGACTGTCATTTTAGCTCCCTGGCCCTCTAGTTTAACTCCTTGTTCCTCTACTCTACGGGCTGTGACCTTGGGTATATATATCCTTTACTTCTATGAGCTTTGACTTTATGAAATGGAGCTGATAGTCCTTCAGTACCTGCTAGAGTGGTTGCAGGACTCAGGGAAGACGTACGGGAGCTAGCACACTGTCAGCCTGAGGGCAGTGTTTGTAACTGGAGGTACGTGGATCTCTGTGTATCAGCACCATCTGAGGGTGTTTGGCTAGTCTTTGGGCCCTGCTCCTACCTTCTCTCTCATTAAGATACCTGCGGGTAGAGTCAGGGACTGGCATTTTTAAAAGTGCTTTGGGTGAATTTTCAACACACTGATTTAAAGAGCTTTTGCTTTAGATTACTGTGTTGGTCATAGTTCGATCTTTTCTGCAACGGCTTTGGGATAATATAACATGTATCTTTTCGTCAGTATTTTTTTCCAGAGCATATGGTGTCTTTTGCAACTGAAACCAATGGTGAAATATCCCCCACACAGATTTTGCAGGTAAAATATATTTTTTCACTAAAATATGTAAGTACTAAATAATGAAGGGAAACTGTAAGGTCCTTATTTACTGATTTATTTATATTTCTAATTTTATAAGTAGATATACTCATTTATCTTGCATTTCCATGCCTTTTTTTTTTTTTACTTCATGAGAGTTGACAATATTCTTTTTTTAAATTGAAGTATAGTTGATTTACAATGTTGTGTTAGTTTCAGGTGTACTGCAAAGTGATAAAGTTATACACACATATAGAGTTATCTTTTTTCAGATTCTTTTCCCTTATAGGTTATTACAAAATATTGAGTATAGTTCTCTTAGCTATACAGTAGGTCCTTGTTGGTTATCTATTTTATATATAGTAGTATGTATATATTAATCCCAAACTCTTAATTTATCCTCCCCCTTCCCCTTTGGTAACCATAAGTTTGTTTTCTATGTCTGTGGGTCTATTTCTGTTTTGTATATAAGTTCATTTGTATTTTTTTCCCTTAGATTCTAATATAAGCGATATCATATGCTATTTGTCTTTCTCTGGCTGGCTTACTTCACTTAGTAGGATAATCTCTAGGTCCATCCATGTTGCTGAAAATGGCATTATTTCATTCGTTTTTTTATGGCCAAGTAATATTCCGTTGTATAAATATACTACATCTTCTTTATCCATTCATCTGTCAATGGCCATTTAGGTTGCTTCCATGTCTTGGCTATTGTAAATAGTGCTGCAATGAACACTGGGGTGCATGTGTCTTTTCCAGTTATGGTTTTCTCCAGATATATGCCCAGGAATGGGATTGCAGGATCATACGGTAGCTCTATTTTTAGTTTTCTGAGGAACCTCCATACTGTTCTCTATAGTGGCTGTACCAATTTACATTCCTACCAACAGTGTAGGAGGGTTCCTTTTTCTCCACACCCTCTCCAGCATTTATTATTTGTAGACTTTTTGATGATGGCCATTCTAACCAGTGTGAGGTGATACCTCATTGTAGCTTTGACTTTCATTTCTCTAATAATTAGTGATGTTGAGCATCTTTTCATGTGCCATCTGTATGTCTTCTTTGGAGAAATGTCTATTTAGTGAGGTCCATATTTATACACGTCCAGATTTTGGATGGTATGCCTTGAGTGGCTAATTTTTGCTGGAGATAAAGTTGGAAAAGAGAAGAAGAGGAAAGAAAAGAAAAGAGCACAATCTAGATAAAGAATTCTGTAAATCAATAAAGACCCCTAACTATATTATTCTTCCCAGTTTTGAACAACTGTCAAAGAATTTTAAGTGTTTAAAAAATGTGTATCATGAAAGGAAACTTGCAGAGTTTTGCTCTCTGATGTATTTAAAGATTATGTTAGTCTTCGAAAAAATCAAAATTTCCAGTAAACTATAGACATTTTACCAACAGATATTTAGTGTTAACTTTTATAATAAATGCTCTCAATCCTATTTGTGATAAAATATTTAGCAACTAGATGAAATATTATCTATGATGGAAACACTTGACTGAAACATGAAATAGCTGAATTAAGAATACTAGTTATTTAATTTAAAATTTCCTTAGTTTTGCATCTATTGAGCTCATTTCTTACAAACTGGCAATGGCTGTAGGTGACCATTTTCCAAGACATTTTCATTACAATAAAAAATTTCAGTTATTTTATATTTGATACTATACTTGTTAACAGGTTAATGGTGAGCAATGTCTTTATAATGGTTGCTGTTTGATCTAAACCCCAGGCATCCCCGAACCCACTCAATAGTCTCTGATCTTTAATGAAGAAAACTTTTAATAGTTCCAGTATAGATATTACTTTAAATATGTTGGTATTTGAATATACTGGTAAATATATTGGGTATCACAAATTTGTTTTCTATGGGCTTTTTATTTGTAATAGGTTATATTTCATTTTTTACTTCAAAATATTTTAGAAATATGATTAGCCTCAGGATTTCTCTAAAAGCTACTTATGTGCTACTAGGTTGTCACAGACACCCTGTAGAATGTTAGGGTGAATGGCAGCAGCGGCAGTGCCCCAGCACCCCTAGCTCTCACGCCTCTTTATACTTTGCCTTTGGATTATGACAGGGCGGTGGATTGGAGTTTTTCTTCTGCCTCCTTTCCCAAATTCTCCTATAATTTAGTTATATTATTTTAATGTTAAATTATAAAAACAAGAAAAGTCATAGCTTTGGAATCAGATAGTCCTGCACGTGCCCCTGACCTCTTCTCTCCACTGAGGCAATGTTTCCACTTTTTAAAACGTTCCTTCTTTTTCTAGTGTGACCTCTATGACTCCCTTTTTAAAATTTAATTGGTTTGGTTTAATAACTTGGAAAGCACTCAAACTAAAAAACCTACTTGCCTGCTTTGCATGTCAATTAATTAATATCTGTGGCTCATTAAATTAAAAGTTTTTTTATTAATTTATTTAAAAAACATTATCTACTCTCAGCATTTCCCCGAATAGCCTTTTAAAACTATGTTACGTTGTTTGAGCTAATATTTTCTCTTAGTTTCAGTTTTAACATTTTGCATTCGTTTATTCATAGGGATTTCCATTTTCTTCTTTTAGTGAGACACTAATGCATTTCCACTGTCTTATTAAGGGTGCTGAGCACAGCCACTCAGAGCTATTCCTTTTCATTCTCAATTTCCTGACCAACACATGCCTGCTGTCTCAGTTAATTATCACTGGGTTACAAACTATTCTAAATCTTAATGGCTTAAGTACCCACTCATATTTTGTCAACAGTTTTGTAGGTTGGTATTTGGGAAGGGTTTAGCTGGATGGGTCTCTGAGGCAGATTGACTCCCAAAGGGATTGTGGATCCGCTTCTTCTAAGATAGCTTTTCACTACATGTGTCTGGTACTCCTTGGCCTCTCTCTCTCTCTCTCTCTCTCTCCACATGGTGTGTCATTCTCCAAGGCTTTTCCAGTTGCCTTGTGCTTCTCACCACATAGCCATCTCAGGGTAGTCACGTTTCTTATATGAAAGTTAGCTTCCAAGAGTTAAGGAGTGGAAGCCATCAGGCTAGTTAAGGGACTACAGTGAGAACGGCAGCCTGTCCCTCCCGCCATATCCTATTGGTCAGAGCAGTCACGAGCCTTGCCCAGATTCAAGGGGGTGGAGAAACTTCACCTCTTGGTTCAGTGGCAGGATCACATTTGCAGAAGAGCATGTGGAATGAAAGATATTGTTGCAGTTCTCTTTGGAAAACACAACCTGCCCATACCCACCCACAACTGAGAACCATAGGGGACAAAGAGATTGTTTACTTTACCTTCATCGAGGAGGTGAACTTGGCTCAATTTCTTTAATAATTGAATAATGGAAGTCAGGATCATGGTCTTACATATACCATAATGAAGTTGAAGTTGATAGGTCAATCTATAATCTCCAGGAAAATCATAGGCAGGGATGAAAAGTATCAGGACTTAACTCTGTAGACAAAGTTCAGCTTTTCAAATGGACATTCAGATAGCTTGTAATGTTGGTGTTTGACTAAGTACTGATCACTTAGAATGTATATTTCGTGAGCATATTTTCACTTGGAACTTGCCTCAGGTTTTCACAAGACTGATTTATTTTCTGTTATATATATCGCTATTTCTGTAGTGGTGTAGAAGTGCTTTCAATGCTGTTTGATTTTGCACATTTCTATTTGAAATATAAAACTACAATATCATTGATTCAGAAACTGTATGAGAGTATCTGATTTTTCTTCCAGATATTTCTGAGTTCAAGCACATATCCTGAAATCCATGGCTTCTTACATGCAAAAGAACAGGGAAAGAAGTCCTGGAAAAAGATTTACTTCCTTTTAAGAAGATCCGGTTTATATTTTTCTACTAAAGGGACATCAAAGGTAAATTGGAATATCAGTGATGTGCTATGAATTATATGGAAGTTGTAAGTTAAAATGGGTTTTACTTTGTTTTATTCATTATCTTATTGCATGATGTCAATAGTTGGTAATTTTTTTTAGATTCCAAACATTTGCCATAATCCATTTAAAAACTAATTATTCAGCTTTATTTCCCACTAGTTTCAATATACATCCTTTGATACCATCTGGATGCTCTTGTTTCAGTACCACATTCCTTGCCCATTTCTCCCCCACTCTGAATCTACCCCCATTCTCCTTATCAAGGCTGGGATTTTGAAGCCCGACAGAGTTCACATCTTTTCTTTTTACCCAGGTCATACTACTGACCTTGCCCACCTCTGAACTTCTGTTGATGCAGTTTGTAACACTCAGCTGAGTCTGTAACTGCTTATTAATTCCCTTGTGTGTGTTAGTTTTGTCTCCTAACCTAGATTATAAATTCCTAGAGGAAGTTATCATGTTATGATCAGGGATGGATGTATGTGTGTGCTTGCTTATGTATACCTATGTATACAGTTACATAGACATACCTGTGCAGATGTTCATACACACATACATAATCACTTATGAATGTAATTCCCTTAGCACTGGCACTATGTAGTCTGTTTCTATGTAGTCTAGTTGTTGCCTACTATGCCATATGCCTGTGTTTTATGTCTTGATATTTTATGCAATGCATCGATTTCCTTCAAGTAAAACTACTTTTGAGAGTTTTCATGAGAGTTTAATTCCATGTTCATGCATCTGTTTTGTCAGTGACAACACTGTTGCTTCTTTATGGGTAATCTGTCATTTTTCTTTGGCTCTTTTTCAAATTTTATTATAATCATTGGTATTTAGTCATTTTCCTGCCGTATTTCTAGGTATGTTCAAATATATTCTGCTATACATATCTTGCTTGATTCTTTTTTTTTTTTAAATTAATTTATTTATGGCTGTGTTGGGTCTTCGTTTCTTGTGCGAGGGCTTTCTCTAGTTGTGGCAAGCGGGGGCCACTCTTCATCGCGGTGCGCGGGCCTCTCACTATCGTGGCCTCTCTTGTTGCGGAGCACAGGCTCCAGACGCGCAGGCTCAGTAATTGTGGCTCATGGGCCTAGCTGCTCCGCGGCATGTGGGATCTTCCCAGACCAGGGCTCGAACCCGTGTCCCCTGCATTAGCAGGCAGATTCTCAACCACTGCGCCACCAGGGAAGCCCTTGATTCTTAACATACACATTCAATCTGCAAATTCATATTTTTCTTTTATGCTGAAAATGTTCATTATTTATTTCTCATTCTCAATATTTGATCCTTTAAATTTTTAGTAGGATTTTCTGTCTTGGCTAGTCATGGCCCTAGGTCTCCCTTTGCTTGTGGCTGCCTAACTCCAGTCTCTGCCTCTGTCTTCACACAGCCTTCTCCTTTCTCTGTGTGTCTCTGATAAGGACACTTGTCATGGATTTAGAGCCCACCCAGATAATCTAGGAAGATGTCATCTCTAGATCCTTAGCTTAATTACATCTGCAAAGGCCCCTTTGCAAAACAGGTCACATTCACAGTTTCTTCAGGTTAGGACATGGACAGATCTTTTAATTTTGAGTGAGAGAGTGAAATGATCATGTTGTTAGAAGATGAGTATGGCCATAGGGAGCTTAAAAAATCAACTAGAGAGACAGAGAAACGGAGAGGGGAAGGGAGCAGGGGAGGCAGGGGGGAAGGGACAAGTGGGCAGGAAGGGAGAGAGATTGATTGAGTTGAGGCACAGATGCTAATTAGTGCTAACTAGATGATCATTTCAGTAATCAAGGGTGGAGGCCATGGGATCTAACCTAGGATGAGCAGTGGAGAGAGAAGAAGGGGATGGATGTAAGATTAAATGAAAAATGGTCAGATTTTGTTGACTGGTTGATATGAAAGAAGAGGAAGCACTTAATGTTCTTAGAGAAAGACATAAGGAAAATAAAGAAATAGAAAATGATAGAATAAACAGGAATAGGAGATTTGAAGAAATCAAATCTTAGAAGAAAGATACTGACCTTAGTTCTAGATATATTGTGTTGATGGTGAAGTATCCAAATGGAAATGCCCAGATCACAGCTAATGATAGAGACTAGATATTTGGGCAGTGGTATGGAGATATGGAGTTGCAAAGGAGTGATACTTTCCATATTTACCCCGACTGTTCTTACATAGTTTCCTCCCTTCCCTGATATACAGTTTTCCTTTGCTGCTATTCACACGTGTGTGCACACACATGTGCAAGTGTGTGTGTGTGTGTGTGTGTGTGTTTTAGGTTTAAGTGGTGGAATACTTCATGGAAAAGGCCTCTACTTATTTAGTAATCCATTCCTTTACAGAAATCTTTTATTTTTAAGTATATATAGTTTGACTACTAGTGTTCTATCATATAGATGCATTTAATTTTTCTTGAGGATTTAAACCTAGTTTTCAAATTTTTATATTATAGATAATGTTAGGATGAATAATTACCCACTTTTGTAATTAAGGTTTTAGACTTTTTCTTAACCTTTGTAATGAAGTTTCTCTTTTCCCGGTTTTCCTCATGTATGAAGTAATATACGAAGGTGGTTTTAAACAAATGTGTGCTGGATCATCTTTTTACTTTTAGCATCAGAGAAAATTGGCTTCTAAATCCAGTAATCACATTTCTTTGACTTTCTTCCCAGTGATTCTTCACTGGAAGATATGACAATATCTCCTTAATTCCTGAATTCCTAATTCTTTAACAGGTTTCGCATGAAAATCCACAGCCCATTGTCTTTTTACTTCACCCTCCACCTCCTTTCCTTTCCCACCTATTACAAAACAAGACAGCTCCTATTCCATCTACTGAAGCCATGCTCTTATCCCTGCAATGGTCCCCCCTTGGCTGGGCAACATTATAGACATCAAACCTCTGTTCTCAGGTCATGCCTCAGCTCTCCTCAACATGGTGTCTAACTTTGCTGTGCATCGTACATAATAGTGTTCTCTCTAGCCTGTGCTGAATGAGCGTGTGTTCCATAGTCTATATATATGAAAATCATCTTACATTCCCCCTTAAAAACGAAATTCAAGATATTAGATAAACTCAAGGATTATGACCTCTCTAAAAATCATGTAGGTTATCTAATGTCTAATATGACATTTCTACCTGGCAAAGTGACCATTTCCTGCCCTTTTTCTATGAGAAGGGTCTTGATTTATTTTACTTTCTAAAGATGTAGGCTGCATGGGACTTAGATAAACACTTACGCAAGCCTTGGAGGTGTGGCCCTGACTTACAGAGAAACATCTAAGTACCCCGCTCTCCAACTTCCCCCTTATATACACGTTTGCATGCTTACCTTTCGCTAACCATGCCAGCTCAGCCTTAGTCTTGTACTGTCATAAGCCTTGATGTGTCTGCAGTAATGGAACAAAAATCAGTCAAGAGAAGAAACTCATCATGTCTCTTACGTCCTTCCAGTATTTCTTAAGCTGCCTTTTTCTCACATCCAAATGACTCAGCTACATTGACTTCTACAGTATCAGTGGGCAGGGATGGTTTTATTCCATCTTCATAGAAATCAGACATTTTTACTAGCAAATCAGTTTCTATCAAGGAATAAAGGTTTAAAGGCCTTGCCAACGAGAGTACTTTTCTCCCTCCTCCTCCCTTGTTCCAAGGGCCCTTGGCTGGGTCTCTTTTTTTTTTTTTAATGTATTTATTTATTTATTTATTTATGGCTGTGTTGGGTCTTCGTTTCTGTGCGAGGGCTTTCTCTAGTTGTGGCAAGCGGGGGCCACTCTTCATCGCGGTGCGCGGGCCTCTCGCTATCGCGGCCTCTCCTGTTGCGGAGCACAGGCTCCAGACGCGCAGGCTCAGTAGTTGTGGCTCACGGGCCCAGTCGCTCCGCGGCATGTGGGATCTTCCCAGACCAGGGCTCGAACCCGTGTCCCCTGCATTGACAGGCAGACTCCCAACCACTGCGCCACCAGGGAAGCCCTGGGTCTCTTTTAACAATTTTCTTTTCTGACTCATTCTCCCATGGAGTTGGGAACTTTAGTCATCCATTAGATCAAAATGCCTAAAGAATAGTGACACACAGAGAAACAGTTGCATACACAGAAGCTCTTGCTCTACTAATCATCACTGATGGAATAGCCAGCCTACTGGCCAATGACTGAAATTTTTTTGGATTTGGATTTGAATGGGTTGCTCAAATTGCTGAATGTTCTGCTTTATCTTTTTGTTTTAAGAGCACTGCTTCTCAAATTTCAGTGCATACGAATCACCTGGGTTCTTGTTAAAATGCAGATTTTGATTTTGAATCAGCAGATCTGGGGTGGGCCCTGAGATTTTGCATTTCTAATAAGCTCCCAGGTGATGCTGATACTGCTGGTCTGGGACCACACGACTAGTAGCAAGGTTTTAAAGAACCAATGCGTTGTGGTCAGTTTTGATTACACATTCAACCCCAGAATTAAGCATTTCTCCAAGTTATTAACCTGTCACAGAATAATATGACCCAGTGATTTCCCATGACCAGCTCTAAATCTTATGGATTTCCCAGAGAAGAAATAGCTCTTCATGATTCCACTTTGCCTTGAAAATCAGACACATTCCATTGCCAGGTAATTTCCCTGAATTTATCTGTACAGGCTTCCTTCCTTTTGTAAAGGAAGGTGGTCATGCCGCCTGTTTCATTGCTTGCTGTGGTACATGAGGCAGTACACAAACATGAGGGACGATCATTTCTCAATGAAGCAGGAATCATCATCTGTTTTGTTTTTTTTTTTCTTTAGCTGCTATAGAAGCTCAAACCAACCTTCTTTCCTTTGTGGAACTACCATTATTTAAAACCCAAATAAGAAAACATTTTCAAAAGCCATGCTTTGCTCTCTTCTCTCCCTCAGATTCCTTGAAGTGGTGGTTAAAGCAAGTAATTTTAAAATAGGAAGATATATTTTTTTTGTATATTGGAAGTTAAATTATAAACAAATCACTGCTTCTCAAATTAAATACTCTCCTATCCAGCTCCTGGTTATTTAAGGATATAGTGACTTAGTTTTCCTTTCCTTTTGTTTCTGTGACATTATTTGGAATATTTTTTGCCAAGGTATAAGTTATGTAACATAATAGAAATACAAAAGGTAGTGTAAAAATATGTATCCATTTCAACATACATATATATTTTTTTAAGGAACCACGGCATTTGCAGTTTTTCAGCGAATTTGGCAATAGTGATATTTATGTGTCACTGGCAGGCAAAAAAAAACATGGAGCACCGACTAACTATGGATTCTGCTTTAAGGTACAGGCTTAATATTTTGCTAGATGAATAAAGCAAGCCTCAGCCTTTTAGGTAAGCTTGAGTTTCTTTTAATTTCTTTTAAAAAGAGACAGCTTTCTCTTATATATAGGAGAATTTTAGTGGCTTTTATTTCAACAGGTGTTACCTTCAAGATATGCATTAACGATAAACAATGTGCTGTGGCCTTCTAGCCTAACAAAGCAGGAGGGCCTCGAGACCTGAAAATGCTCTGTGCAGAAGAAGAGCAGAGTAGGACGTGCTGGGTGACCGCGATTAGATTGCTTAAGGTAATCTCACTGCAGGTGTGAATTTCTATTAAACATTGGGAGTACCATCAAAGTTTGAAAATACCTGTATTTCAAAACTCAGAAGACTCACTATGAATCCATGTGGGTATGTGAGGAAGAAGAAAAATAACCACCACCAAATGCGTGTATTTTACTTTTTATCTGAAAGATAAACATTTCCAGAGTAGAGTGCAATAACCTAATACATTTATCTTGTGTGTGTGGAGTATTCCATTTTTAAAAATGTTCTGATTTTTATTTTTTTGTAAGAGTATTACATATATAGCAAGTATAACTGATTGAAATTTCTCCTGTCCGTGACTTAGTCTGCATTTTAAAAACATTGCCATCAATCCGATGTGAAGTATATTTTAAAATGTGCCCACCTGAATATGTTTAGTGCAGTTGTTTTATGTTTTATTTAAGTGTTGTGTGAATTGCTTTCTAGTTTAATGCAAATTATTTTATAAATTTTACTATAGCTGTATTATTCAAACATTTACCTTTGTGCTAAGTAAAAATTACCGCTTCCATAAGCAAAATTTATTGGTAAGCATCTTGACAAGGAGTAAGAATGTTCTAAAAGTAGGTAGGGGAGAGAGACACAGAACTGATTTCTTCCAGGATGTATAGAAAACACATTTACTTTCAAAACTTGTATGCTAGCAAATTTAGCACAACTTTAAATTTATAATTATAAAACTTATCGACCATTTCCTTTTAAGAAGGGCAGAATAATCAGAATCAGAATTACTCATTGTCATACCAGGTTTGCAAGAAAGTTTTATTTTCTATTCTTTTACTTTTTTTTTTAATTGAGGTGAAATTCACATAACATAAAATTAACCAAATTAACTATTTTTAATGTGAATAACTCAGAGGCATTGAGTACATTCAAAATGTTGTGCAATTGCCATCTCTGTCTACTTCCAAAACATTTTTTTCACCTCTAAAGGAGACTCCATACCCATTAAGCAGTTACTCCCAGTCCCTGGCAACCACTAATCCATGTTCTGTCTCTATGGATTTACCAATTTGGATATTTCATAGAAATGGAATCATACAATATGTGACATTTTGGGTCTGGCTTCTTCACTAGCATAATGTTTGTGGTTCATCCATGTTGTAGCAGCATGTATCAGTACTTCATTCCTTTTTATGGCTGAATAATAATATTCCATTGTATGTGTGTTGTTTAACATATATATATATGTTAAATAAACAATTTGTTTTTCCACTGATGGGTATTTGGATTGTTTCTACCTTTTTACTATTGTGGATAGTGCTGCTATGAATATGTCTCTACACGTATTTGTCTGAGTAACAGTTTTCAGTTTTTTTGATATATACCTAAAAATGGAATTGCTGGTCATATGGTAATTCTATGTTTAACTTTTTGATGAATTGCCAAAATGTTTTCCACAGAGGCTAAACCATTTTACATTCCCACCAGCAATGTATAAGAATTCCAGTTTCTCCATATCCTCACCAACACTTGCTATTTTCCACTTTTTAAAAAATATACTCATCCTAGTGGGTGTGAAGGGTAGGAAGAACGTTTTTTAAAGTAATTTAAAGGAAGCTTTTGGATTAACTGTGAAATTTTCTTCCTTTTGCTGTTATGGCAGAAAGTCACTATGGTTATTACCTCTTTTATTAGAGATTTGTTTGTTTCTCAAATAGTCTACTGTCAAAATGGCTGTCATGATTTTGGTTTTGACGAATCTTAGAAATCTTGATTCTTTGAAACCCTCATGATAAGTAGTCACTTCTGTTTGCTCTCATTGTCATAAAATGTAAAAACAAACAAACAAACAAACAAAATGAAGAAGAGAAAAGTACTTTAGAGGGTCTTGGAAACCAACCAGTCAAAGCAGTAGTAACTAGGTAACTAGGGATATGCATTGGAATCACCTGAGGTGCTTTCTGAAGCTCCATGTGCCCAGCCCCATCCTGGGGGATCCCGAGTTAGTGACTTGAGTTCCAGGTGTCTGCCTGATTAAGAAACACTGAGTTCATCCAGCGCTGTCCCTTTACAGATAAAGAAGCTGGCACTCTTTGGTAGACTTTACTCCATCACAGTTATGGTAGAGAAAATATCTTGAGGTCTCAGGTTTTCTCTCCCCTGCCATCAGAACCCTGTAAGTCCAGCTAGGCTGGTGGAAGAGATACTTTCCAACCTTGTTAGCCAAGTCTTTCTCCCTTCTAAGGGGCTCAGATTCAAACACCCAACACAGAAGCAGGTGGTAAACCCACTTCCTTTAATCAGTCTTTCAGTGACTCTGACATGCCATTGATTTTACTAGGATGCTCCATTATTTTTTGTGTAACTAGAAAGATGAGAATTATGCCAATAAAATTGTGATATGACGTTTCCTATCACTGATGATTTTTATTTTCATTTGAATATTTAGATTTATTTAGGCCTATAATCCTGATTTTCATCATTTTTGTTGATGTTATCAATTTTGTGTATACACACAGATATATATCTATGTGTATATATATACATATATATGAAATAAGTTAGTCGAGGTATTCTTAAAACTTCTTCCTTTTCTCAATCTGGCTTTTCTGAATCATTTTCATCTCAGAGCCATGGATACTCATATTTTCCACAGATTAACCAGCTCTGTGGTTCAAGAGCTTTGGGGAGGCATCATCTCTCAGATGAGTGCTCTGCCGTGGTCCGCGGGGTTGTCTTTCTAGCCACTGGCATTCCTTTTGCAAGGTTTTCATGCTAATGACTTCTTAATCCCATCAGTTTCAGGCAATGGCAAGTCACTTCGTCCACAGTGAATATAAGATGCCATAGATTATAATACAGATTGTTAGTTTGAAAACAAATGTGTGTCTAAGAAATGATGAAATGTACTAAAAGCTTTCTTTGTTCTTTCTATAGCCAGAATGCTCAGTTTCTGGAAGACTGTCTCCTTCTTACCTTTTTTTTCTCTCGTTTGACTCTTCTCAAAGCCTCTTTCAAGTCACAGATGCCCAGTTTAAAGATGCTCTGTTGTATTAGTTTTCTATAGCTGCTGTAACACATTACCACCAACCTAGTGGCTTAAAACACAAATTTATTATCCTACACCTCTGTCATTCAGAAGTCTGAAATGGCTCTTATTGGCCTAAAAGCAAGGTGTCAACAGGGCTCCATTCTCTTTTGCAGTCTCTAGGGGGAAATCCATTTTCTTGCCCTTTCCGGCCTTTAGAGGCTGCTCGTGGCAACTTCCTCCACCCTTAAAGCCAGCAATATCCAGCTGAGTCCTTTCCATGCTGCCATTTTTCTGGTTCTCTCTTCTGGCTCTGGATAAGGACCCTTGTGATTACATTGGATCTACCAGGATAATCCAAGGTAATCATGTCACTTCAAAGTCAGCTGATTAGGGACTTCCCTGGTGGTCCAGTGGTTAGGAATGCACTTCCATTGCAGGGGGCACAGGTTTGATCCATGGTGGGGGA
The DNA here is from genome assembly GCF_028021215.1 of Eschrichtius robustus. NCBI lineage: Eukaryota > Metazoa > Chordata > Mammalia > Artiodactyla > Eschrichtiidae > Eschrichtius > Eschrichtius robustus. The sequence continues at coordinate 67,918,428 of NC_090828.1, forward strand.
ACTAAGATCCCTCATGCCACGTGGCGTGGCCAGAAAATAAATAAATGAAAATAAATGTAAAAAAAAAAAGTCAGCTGATTAGCACCCTTAATTGTATCTGCAACCTTATTTCCCCTTTGCCAGGTAGCCTAATATATTCACAGGTTCTAGGGATTAGGGCGTGGACATATATGGGGACCATTATTCTGCTACCACATCTGTGTTCCCTGTTTATTTCAGTTATGGCAAAGTGTTTCCAGATGAGGCTGGAAATAGAGGCCAGCATCAGTGAGGTCCTTTATCATGGAGCCAATGAGAAACCACCACGGTTTCAAATAGGAAAGTGATATGATCTGTTTTACACTTTAAAATAATCAGTTACAGGAAGCCTGGGCCTGCCAGCACAGACACATTTGAGGCTCTCTAATAGGGGCCTGGCAGCTTGTTGTCAGCGGGGCACTGGTTTGATCCCCCTGGCTGGTGCAGCTGGGCTCACCTGGTGTTAGAGGTAGCTTTTGCTCATCTCCTTTGGTTGTCTATCATGTTATTTCCAGAGTTTATCATTGTACCTAGTAGCGAGGAGCAGGGAAAGACTAGTCTATGTTATGTTGGCTGGACCAGAAGTGTCCTTCTTCTTTTCATTATGTGTTATTTATTAGATATAGCCTCCCCCAAGAATTTGGCCACTTGTTTTATTTTCCTTTCTTTTTCATACACACATGTAAACTCTTCATGTAGCATCAGATAGAGATATTCCCATTCTCTTTGGAGAAATTCCAGTTACATATAGAATTAGAAAAATCACAAGGCTTAGAAAAGGGGAGATTTGCTCATGTACAGTGTCCTAGTTACATGTTGTCTTTTGCCCTTCCCTTCAGTTAGAACTCTGCTAGTTTCTCTCTAACACAGTTTGGTCCCTCATCTGCCCCTCCATAAGACAGGGAAATGTTAAGGTGACCCATGCCCTACCCCTTAGCCAGAGTTAACTTTCAACAGCACAGAAGCAACTTCCTAACACCACAGGTACCAGGGACAATACATCTTTGAAGGAAACAGTCTTATTAGTGGGTAGCAGGCTTTTCGCTGCAGGTAAATAAAAGGTGTCCAGGCAGCATGTCCTTGTGAAAGTGTGGTTGCAGGCTATTGTATATTCTCCAAATGAACTTGACTAGGAATTAAGCTCCTCTGTCTTCTTTTTAAAGTTACTGTAGGCTTAGAGTTGATTTAAAATAAATTTCATTAGGTCCTATTAATGTCAATCAAACCTTAAATTAAAAAATAATTTTTATAAGTTGGGAAATAATTGGATAAAGAAGTCAACACAGAGAATTTTAAATGACTGTATTCATGTTAAAAGCAAAATCTTGAAAACAGTGACTCCCCTCACCTCCGATTTTCTGCCTAATTACCAAATATATCCACTTTGCTGCAATTGCTTTTAAGAAAATAGTTTTTAGTAGAGAAACAGCTCTGTTAGAATGTTTAGATGGAATTCATCCTAAGGGTAAGATTGGTTTCCATGGTGTCTCTTCAATCTCTTTTATATCGGACCTACTTTTAAGTTCATAATGGCTCCATGAAATGGAGAGAATTATAGAGGGTAGCAGGAAAAAAAAAAAAAAAAAAGAAGCCTATCTGTTCCCTTGGTTTCTTTTTTTTTTTTTAACTAAGTAACTTAAATCTAAGGGGCTTATCTTCCAGTTTCAGATAGGGACTCCTGCAAGATAAGTTTGGCCATGGCGTTCTTAATGTTTCTCAAACTAACAATCCAATTACACTCTAGACCCACTTTCCAATTGTAGCCTAGCAGTCCAGTTCTTACGATGCTACCTCTTGAAAGTAAAGCCTCTGTAGTTCTTATCTACTGCTCTTTACACTGTATGCCATGCCTCTTTGTCTGAAATTAGCCTGATTCCCCACCATTTTGATTTCCCTGAATTTAAAATTAAACAACGCCCTAAGAGTACTGTTACCAGAGGGTGATACAGTGCCAAGAATCTTCAGAATAGGATCAAGTTTATGGATTACAAAAGACAATGTAATTCATCAATCAGTCATTGAAGAATTATGGTAAATTTTACCCAGGTTTGCTTAGGATGTGTGTCAGATTCTCAGAGTCTTTGTACCATAAAGTCGGGCACCCTTCCCAAGTGAGCTTTCTTATTGCTAAGCTCCAAATGGTTTTGGTGCTATTGACACTAAGAATAATGAGTAGGAATGTCAGTTCTAGATCTTTATATTGTGAGCTAGAACATAAGTGTGGGTCCAAATAAAAAACACTGTCTTTTAAACTGTACTATTTAGGACACTAAAAGTTTACCATTCAAAAGTATGGCTGCTTTACTTACTTGTTTTAAGGAAAGCTTATAATTTTCAGTTTTTATATTGATGATGTATAATTAATGAAAGTGTTGGTTTTCAAAAGTTGTAGTAAAACTCTGTGTAGTAAAAGGGGTGGGAATGTGTTTTTATTTATTTATTCTGCAGTATGGCATGCAGCTGTACCAGAATTACATGCATCCATATCAAGGTAGAAGTGGCTGCAGTTCTCAGAGTATATCACCCATGGTAAGCACCAAGTTTTTGAACCTACATTTTATTTTATATTTACATTAATTTGCAATCACATTACATTATAAATGTACATTTCCATTATTTCCTTTTGGTCAAGTAAAGTAACTTTTTGGCATCATCCTACTATCATGTTATATTGAACTATTTTTTTTTGGATTTTATATGATTGCAGCCTATGTGATAAAATCGCAATAGTCAGGCACACATGAAGTATTCAATTAAAATAATGTTTTATGTTAAAGAAAAACTTTAAATATTTGCAAGAATTATGAGAGTGATTCTGTGTCATTACATTTGAGGATTAGAAAATAAGATAATTTATAGAACATTGTCCTTGGGATTGTAGATCTTTCTTAATTATTGATTTGATTGTGGGTTTATTTATTTAAATATTAATTCTGGGATTATCATAGCCTGTGAGCTCTTTTGCATTCTGACTTTCTAACAATTAAATTTTTAAAGTTCCAGGTCCTTGAAAAGCATACTGCTCTCCAGGAAACCCAAAAGATGTAAGCCAAAATACAGGTTGTGCATTGCGTTAAGACTAGCACCACTTCACAGATTTATACTAAATGCCACTTGGATATTTACAGGCAGATACATTTTTTCCCCTCTTTGGGACCTAATTTTAATTTCCTGTGCATTAACACAAGAAATTTATTTCTGAACTCCCAGTTTATGTTCTGCTATTTTTGCTTGTGCTCCTTGAGTATATTAGGAATTCAGAAATATGAACCCATGTTACAATCAGCTAACGTGCTACATTTCCACTTAGGTTAAAACATGCGTTTCATGGCTGTGACCAAAGAAGGTGCATTTCCCCACATGTAACGTAGCATGTAAAATGCTCAGCTCTAGGACTGAGGCATGAAATAATGTTGATTATGAAGTCTGATAGACTAATATGGAAAAAGAACTCCAATGCTGTAGTTACGTTGCTTTACGTTATGGAAGAGTAACTTTTCATCTTTGTATCATATTACTTTTTAGCCCTAAAATAAGAAACTAAGGAATGTAATGAATTTTTATAAAAGCAATAGCTTTAAGGTGAGAATTTTTACAATTTGCCAGCTTACCGTAATCTTTTAATTCATATATGTATATATGAATAATGAATTTTATTATCTTAATCCTTTCCTAAATCCTTCTAAATTTCTTTTAAAGTTATTAGGACGAGCATGTTAATAGCAGCCATGATTTGGAGGCAGTTATTATTTAGTGTCCTCTTAATCATAGAAAAAAATGTTACACAGAAAGTACTTTCTAGTCTCAGCACTGTCATTAGTGTACAAATACGGTATTATTCTTGCTTCTTTCCGTTGAAAGTGATCCTACTGTTGATCAGTACGTCTATGGCATTTTGGTTAACGTAGCTTTACTTGTCCAGCATCTGGTATAAGAAAAGACATTCCTTGAGTGAATTGGCTGTAAATAGGGATAGAAGGACAAGAGGTTTAAGCTTCTGTGTGATGAGAACAAGGACCTGTCCTGTATCGCAGTTGACATGATCAGAGAGAATAGCATCAAGAATTATATCTCTACTCTTCTTAATTTTCATGAAGGAAACTAAGAAGGTTGGGGAGGTATTTGTGTTTATTTTGGTGTCTATACAGAATCCCAGGATAATTTCTACACTATCATGAAAGAATCAGTGACCTATATCCTGGATGCCAGTGTCTCTCACCTGCCTCTGCTGGTTTTCATTGAGGCCCCATGTTCAAGGAACAACAGGGAAAAGTTCACATACTTTAGTTATAGTTTTAAAGGGACAATATTGTCTTCTTCTCCAGGGATTCATTTTGAGAAGGGAAATGAGAAAAAAATTATCATACCATAATGAACATCATAACTATATATAGCACATAACAGCCATCCCATCAGCCTTTGAAATGAGAATCATCAGCAGATATTTCAAGAAGCCAAATGTATTTGGTCCTTTTTAGGATAATAAAAAGGATTTATTTAAAGGAGCATCTGTTAATATGGTCCTGGCCAGAACACGGGGATGGGAAAAACAAGTCAACTGAAGTTCTTATTATTTTTCACATTTGACTCTGAGCTAGACATCCCAAACTGCACTTTCTTCCCTGTACCTCCCATTCCGTGGTACATAAAAGAACCTTAGATAGGGCCTGTTATTATCTTTACCATAAGCGTGACCTTGATTGAGTCACTGCTGTCCTACAGTATAAAATAAGGGGGACAGTTGCATGATCTCTAGAATCGATTACACCTCTGATGTCCTGTGGCTCTGTATGACACTGATGAGAGAACAATGTCTGAGGAAATTCTGTGCCCTCTTACTAAGGCCACAGTGCTACACGTTTATGTAGCTCTTTCAAATGGGGTGACAGGGAGTGAGTGACTACGAGTTGCTGCTTAGCTAAGCTGCCTGAAAAACATTTCATGTTCCAACCTCACTAAAAGTGTTTGGATCTGATCTCGAGGTGTGGTCTGGATAATCCAGGAGACACCCAAGCCTCTTCTTTCTTAAAAAGAGAGGCATGCCATTAAAATCATGGACCCTTTTTTAGGGCTTGCCCTATTTATCCCACCAGAAGGAAGAGCTAGAAAAAGGGACAAATATTTGAGAAATGCACTGATTCTGAATGTTATCAACATTGCTCTTCTATGTGAAAGAAATTGAGCTGAAAATGACCTTTTGGTTCAAGTCAGATTTTGCTTCACTTCCATTTCTTTGTCCACCAAAGGTAAACTATTAATTTTTCATCCACCACCTGCCATTCAGTAGAAAACATTTTCTATATTCCTGTGTTTTCCCCTAGTGTAGTTAATGTAGCAAATGAAAATACTTATTTGTATCGTAGACTCCCCACTTAGGTCAAGTAATTATGTAACATGGGATCTTATTTTACATTTCAGCCTGTCATATTATAGGAGAAAAATGAAAAAAAGAATAAGAACTGGTTATGTTTATTTTTGTTTCCTAACGGTATTTTTATGTTATCAGAACCTTGTGATTACAGAGCCCATCTTGGCATGTGAAGGCAGAGATATTATAAGGATAAAGCTATCATTATGATTGAGATTAGTTACTCTCTGGCTTGGGCAGGTGGAAGCTTTTCATTAATGTCAGCAAAGCAAAAGTATATCCATCTGGTCCACAGCCCAGCACAGAAGATCACGGGGTGAGAAGGGCAAAGTAAGGTGTGACAGCAAATAGAGATTACAGAGACAGCATCTGTCTGGAAAGAGCAGCTGTCAGTTATGAAGGCTCCTGTAACAAATGAAAGATTGCACGCCGGATCTCCAGAAATAAAGATGAACCATAATAAGACTGTGGACCACTACAGCAAGGTTTCAAGAGGAAATAATAAATGCTAATAAAGTGGGATGTATAATGCAGGGATAAATGATCCCCCCTCCCATTTTTGTATGGACCAGGTTTTGTTTCAAGCAGACATTTGACTAGAGTCTGTTAGACCAAGCAGGGTATGGCTGAATCCATGTGGAGAGAGAAAATGGTCTTAAGCCAGGAGTCTCCAGGTGTATGTTGGCTGATCCTTTACAATGAGAACTCCGGTTTTTGCGTTGCTCTTCTGTTAATGACGAGTGGGGAAAACATTGTTCATGCTGGTTTTGGATGTTTTGTCTTTTAAGAGTTTTAATTCTTATCAATTGAGTGACACTTTTTTTTTAAAAAAAACATCTTTATTGGAGTATAATTGCTTTACAATGGTGTGTTAGTTTCTGCTTTATAACAAAGTGAATCAGCTATAACATTTACATGTATCCCCATATCCCCCTCCATCTTGCATCTCCCTCCTACCCTACCCCACCCCTCTAGGTGGTCACAAAGCACCGAGCTGATCTCCCTGTGCTATGAGGCTGCGTCCCACTAGCTATCTATTTTACACTTGGTAGTATATACAAGTCCCTGCCACTCTCTCACTTTGTCCCAGCTTACCCTTCCCCCTCCCCATCCTGAGTGACACTCTTAACTGAAGATTCTGACAACTGTTTTTTTTTTTTAGGATGCATGACTTGGGTTGGCACACTTTTTAAAAGACGGTTACGAAGTAGAGCCCTAAACAAAGAAAAAAATAAAAATAAGGTCCAGGTTTTGGATGTTTTATTTTCACCTTCAGAGACTATGAATACAAAAAGTAATTCGCAAAAAAGATGACTTTATTACTTGTTTAAAATTATGTTTGTTTAAAGATGTCTTCCTTTTATATCAGTTCTTCTTTTGTCATTCAGACTTATTTTTGCAGCTCTCATTTTGCCATGTTCGTGCTCACAAGATGAAAAAACATTCACGTATTAAATCATAGAAATTTTAATATTATGGAGTTATCTGAATTATTTCACTAAATTTCATTTTCTAAGTTAGAGAAAAGTTGATGTGATAAACTTTTAAAATACATATTGTTGATTTGTTATAAAATAATGGGTACTATTTGTTTCTAAAGAAGTGATGTAAGTCAGTCTGTTACAGCTTTAGTGTATCTTGAATCTTAATAAGTAGACAGATTTGACATTTAAATGATCATTAATGAATCTCAAAGCATAATAGAGAGGTGAGTTTGGAAGTGATGATGGATCTTCTTAGCCACAGGAAAGGTTATTCTTTTCTAAATATGAAGAGATAGGGTTGCTTTAGAAGAAAGACATGCTTACCTTGAAAGCTTTTAATCTCTTTATTCAACACTTAATTCAATGACCTTAACAAATAACTGTATAACTTATTTAACCAAAATATTTTATAGCACCATTTTCTGTTGAATATGTATTGTTAACTTTTTAATTTCCTGCTAGTCACCTTTGGAACCACATCCTAAAATGGAAACGTATTGCCAGCAAAGCACTGAAAGGTAACTTCAAAGATGTTTTCAAGGTAAAAAATGTGCTTTTTTTTCCCCAGAGAAGTATATCAGAGAATTCCCTGGTAGCAATGGACTTCTCAGGCCAGAAAAGCAGAGTTATAGAAAATCCCACTGAAGCCCTTTCAGTTGCAGTTGAAGAAGGACTAGCTTGGAGGGTACAAATTAGCTTCCTGTTCTTCAAAATATTTATGATTTGAATTTGTTTCTCCCCGAAAGTTAAAATTTGTTTCCCACTTCCTTGCACAGAAAAAAGGATGTTTACGCCTGGGCACTCATGGTAGCCCCACTGCATCTTCACAGAGCTGTGCCACAAACATGGGTATGTCTCTGCATATTCACTGTGACTAACTGGGTGGCAAGATGTGCATTTAGATGTAGTCATTGCGGGGTTAGGGTAGAAAGTACACATAATTAAGTTGTGATCATTTCAAACAAATCTCTGTATTCCTCCACTTTATTTCTTCAGCTATCCACCGGTCCCAACCATGGTTTCACCACAAAATTTCTAGAGAGGAAGCTCAGCGATTGATCATTCAGCAAGGTCTAGTGGATGGGTAAGTTTGATTCTGAGTAGCACTGATTTTGATTTCTCCTATAATCAGTAATGACTTATTCAACACACACACAGAGTTTTGACTTCAGCTTATTAAAACAGAAGTGACTTTATTCTATAAGGATGGTTGTCATTGAATCCTAGCAGTACCTATACAGTACCTGTTACATAGTGTGTGCTTAGTATTTGCGCATAAGGAGAAGATAGCTGAACAGGATGCTCTGCTCTTAACCAGTGATCAGTAGTATTACCCATTCTGTGCATCTCAGATATTAATTGATGGGGGGAAAACTGAACTTGTTTTGGCGTGTCAACATTTTGATTTGAACAAATAATATGTTTGCAAAGTATGGTTTGTGTCATGACACTATCTTACGTGTTATACATTTTTTTAGGTTTGATGCAGGGTGTGTTAAAGTAAAAAGCTGTTTCTCATATATTTAGACTGTCTTATTTTTTTCTTTCTGTTTACACCCCTATTTTCTTTTCTCTAAATTTTAACAGTTTAAAGGAATATAAACCTATGAAAACAGTACTTTTTGACTCTTCTCATGTTATCTTTTAGTGGGATACCACAGAAGAGACAGGAGAAACAGAAAATTTATTATGCAAGATTTATGATCTAAAGAATTTTCTTTTTCTCAGATTACTCAGTATTTCAGATATCAATACTTCCTATAATACTAGCTGAATTCTCTTCCCAAATGCAATACAAGTTAAGGAGCTTGTATTGAGGTTTGGATGAGAAATAAAACCAGCATCAATTTAAACAAGTGGTAATGGGATCTTATATCTTCATGGGTTGGCTTAAGATGATGGCAAAATTTCAAGGTGATTTAATACTGACATTTGGATAAAAATGCACCTTCACATGGAAGATTATTAATAGCAAGTCAGCATTTCAGTAGACTCTAAATAAGAAAAGATTTCAATATACTTCTCTGCATGGAACACGGTCTTTTCAGATATAAATCTGAGCAATCAGCAGAATTACCATCTAAGACCAAGAAAAGAAATAAATCACAAAGAATTGTCAAAATGTTTTGGAGGATTATAATTTCCCTTATTTCTGAGCCCATTTTTTTGTAAATTGAATGAAATAATTGCATAAAGAATGACAGTATCTTTATTTTTTAAAATTTTTAATTAAAAAATGGGTTATTTGGGGTATTCTTTTGGAAAGATGTGATGATGCCAGGCAATCCACTAGGTGGTAGTGGTGTTCTACTCAGGAATGGGGAGAGAATTAAGCTTGATTGACCAGTGAAACTCCCTTTTGTCCCATCTCCTAGAGATGTAATGTCGGAACCTCACACAGCACAGATGAAATGGATAATCTCATCAGACATCTGTGATGGCTCAGATTTGGCTGTCTCTTCGCCCAGGCACAGTGAGATTAGTATTGGAGTCACCAGTGGGGACTGTTTGCACAGTCTGTTTGCCAACAATTAATATAAAGCTGGTTATGCACTGAATTGCCAGTTAATAAGAATCCACGCCTGGCAGCATTTTTCTCAGGCCATTAGGCCATGTTTTGTTTTTCTAGCCTGTTATGGAGGCTTTTCTGCTGCATTCTTCAAGGTTAAATTACATGTTGTTTGGGTGTTTCTTTTACTTAAAATATTTTGCTCAAACATTTAATAAATGATTTCAGGATTGATTTTTTTAGAATATATTCATTTCTCACTTTCTGTTGTGTATGTAATAGTAGGAACCAGAATCAAAAGAAAGGATCCAGTGTAGAAGAGGGAGTTAAAAACTATTTCACTCTAAATAATTTTCTTTTTTTAGGGCCTAACATGACCCAGAAGTTAAAATAACAATATGCTAATGCCTTATTCTCTGTACCAAAGAGTTACATGTGAATACCCAGCTTTCCCAGTGGAAAAAGGACATAGCACTAATTATTGATGCCAGCATAGCATTATATTGGTTATTGTGAGCAAGCAATCTGACAAATGGCTGTGTATTTATCCTATTAAAATTAAATTAGCTCTGATGATAGTTTTATAGTATAAGGTTTATGTTATACCATATTGTGTACCATGTTGGATAATCCCATCATTGAATACATAGTAAAGGAAAACTCTGGCTACATTTATGAATATACTTCCTGGATTTGGTACAGGCTATATTTCTATGAAATCCATGAGTAAATGTAGAAAAATATTGAAATCCTTCTCTCTCTTTAGGGTTTTCTTGGTACGGGATAGTCAGAGCAACCCCAAAACTTTCGTACTGTCAATGAGTCATGGACAAAAAATAAAGCACTTTCAAATTATACCAGTAAGTAATTTGTGATTTCATATTTGTATATTAGAGATGATCTTAATGCATAAGCTTTTGGAAACTTTAGTTTTTTTTTGGCTCTTTTATTAAATATAATTTGGGAACTTGTGCTTTGACTGGAGTTAAGTTTGGCAGAAATGGTTTTATGAGCCTGAATTAATATAAGAAATACAGGAATTGCAAAAATTAAATTTCCCTTTTCCCATGAAATATGATTTGGTAATATTGTATAGACCCCATGCCACCTATTGTTAAAAGGCCACTGAGAATTCCTTCCCCTGAATTCCTCTAGTGGTTCTTTAAAAATCGTTATTTTCAAGCCCCTTCGCCTCTCTTGTCCCAAAAATGTTTTTTTGGTGTTTTTTGTAGTTTTGTTTTTAATCATTATGGATAGGTACACAGGTGCTGTGGAACTGGAGATCATTATTTAAACTATTCTGAGCACATTTAAAAATTTTCTGTAATTCTGCTTTCATGTGGCACAACTTGCTTTGGGATTTTTTTTGTTGCTTCTGCTGCTTTTGTGTGTGTGTGTGTGTGTGTGTGTGTGTGTGTGTGCGCACGTGTATGTATGCATGTGGTCTGTGTATTGGAACCAGATAGTGTGGAACAGAGATTCAGTCTACTTTCAAGAAAGCATTACATCAGATTGCTAAGTTGCTAGTGTTTTCTTTTTTTTGAATGACCTCTGTTTGGAACTATCTAAAGTCCATGTGAAGTTATCTTCCCCACTTCATTGATTATGTGAGCGATGTCCCTGGCACATATGAATTGCTTAATGCCTGAAGATCTCACTGCAGAAAACAAAAACAGAAAAACCCCAAAATGCTGTCATTCCACTAACACAATATTTGATTGCTCCAGAATCAGTTTACTGATACAAATTATGGTGAATATTCATTTTTAATATATTAAGTAAGGCTTTAGGTAGACAACAACTAGAAATGGAAATTAATTTCTGTAGGTGGGAGTATTAAAATCTTTTGTTTACTTTTACACTGAATAGTGCCGATTTCTCACTGTGTACTGTATTGATTCAGAATAATCCTACTATTCTAACTACTGAACGTTAAGAGAATTTAGAGACAGAGAAAGTAGAGCCACACTGCTTACCTTAGGATCAGATGGTATTTCTTTTAAATGCAAGGGAAGTTACAAAGAAGAAGTGGACATGCCATAACATTCTTTTCACTGTCCTTTAGTATTATAAATACATCAATTTTGGCATTTAAAGATGCAGTATGCAATAGAATATGATTGTCTTTCTGGGTATTTTGCCCTTCTTACCAGTTTGTTGTTTTTCCTGTTGCAGGTGGAAGATGATGGTGAAATGTTCCACACCCTGGATGATGGGCACACAAGATTTACGGATCTAATCCAGCTGGTGGAGTTCTATCAACTCAATAAGGGCGTTCTTCCTTGCAAGCTGAAACATTATTGTGCTAGGATTGCACTTTAGCCAAACAAGAAGTGACTTGTTAAACTGCTGAAGAAAAAGGACTCAAGAAAAAGAAAGACCATAAATAAGGGTGAAAGCATTGCCATGGTGAAAAGAATCTATTTCTCTTACAAGTTACAAAAAATAGTTTGTGCATTACAAATAAGTAAAGATTTGGATTGACATTACCTTCATCATTGAAATATTAATTAGTTAAAATTAAACCTCCGAAAAAAAATAATCTGGTGTGTTCTTGTGTGATTTTCCATTACTATAATATTTTCTTCAAATATGCACATTTTAAACATCTTTCTGTCCTTATTTACTATAGCAACATTAGAATTCTCAACCACAAAATATGAAAAAAAGTTGGGGCTCAGAATGAATTATTTGTGGACTGAATTTCAATTAACTACTGTTTTTGTAACTTAAGAAGTATGATAAAAACTTGAGTTAACAATTAAAAGAAGCTACTCACAACCTGTTAATAAAACTAAAAACTGGGCTTCCCTGGTGGCGCAGTGGTTAAGAATCTGCCTGCCAATGCAGGGGACACGGGTTCGAGCCCTGGTCTGGGAAGATCCCACGTGCCGCGGAGCAACTAAGCCCGTGGGCCACAACTACTGAACCTGCGCGTCTGGAGCCTGTGCTCCGCGACAGTGAGAGGCCCGCGCACCGCAATGAAGAGTGGCCCCCACTCGCTGCAACTGGAGAAAGCCCTCGCACAGAAACGAAGACCCAACACAGCCAAAAATAAATAAATAAATTTATATATAAAAAACAAAACAAAACTAAAAACTATTTTGAATTGTATATTTTCTGAGTTTATTATAACCTTAAAATCAAATCATATTTTGAAATAGCAGCTTAAAATTATTTTGAAGTATTGATATATTGATTTTTTTCAGGATGACTTTTATTACATATTAAATTATTAATTATACTATAATATTTACACTGATATTGTACCTATTAGTGACACGTTATATTCACTACATTTTTTTCATTCACTTAAGGATTGATTGGAACTATCTACTTGTTTTTAAGGAAATGATTAAAATATAGAGGGGATTTATATAATTTGCACATGCTTTCTCATGGCATGTAATCTGTCACAGTGTAACATTTTTCACATTAATATTTCACATTTGCCCCACGCTGTAACTTTCAGAAGTTTCTTTAGATCCTTATACAACTAGATGATTAACCTGATCAAAATGTTAAAATCAAAGATGCAAAATCTATTAAGATCCAAATAGGTAAATCCATGCTATTCTCTTTGCCTACTCCCTTTTCATCATCTTACCTTGGCAATGTCGGTATGGAAAAGGTTTTGGAAACGTGAGGCACCCACCTCCCTTATCACCTCACTGAGACCATCTAGAAAGTTTTCGTTGGGATTTATAACTCTATTTTTCCTCCTTTTTGTGAGAAGGGTATTCACTGTTCTAAAAAAAGATGAGAAATAAAACATTAAATAAATGTTAAAATCATACAAAATATTGCTCATCTCCTCTGATCCTCGTAACAACATTTTGGGAAAGTTAAGAAGATTTTTTAAGAACAATATTTCAAAAATGCATACTGTAGTTTTAAATAAAAGCGATTCATTTTTGGTAATAGAGCATCTGAAAACATTCATACAATGCTAATAAAATCAATTATTACTGAAAAAGAATTACTGGCAGAATTTTAAAAATACTCAATTTGCTTTTAGCCAAAGCAAACCTAATTCTTAAAACACTGAAACTTAGAACATAAATCTGATGCTATAAAATATCGATCTGGTGTCTACAAAGGCTTAAGTGACACATAGGACCCCTAAATAGAGGAGCAAGAGGTAAACACACTTGACCCTTTCAACCTTGTAGAGTATCTCTGATTATTTCTGACTTATTTCTGATTTATAAAAATACTTTGTGTTTTGAACTGATATGCATTTTCTTATTTTGCACCAGGGTCAAATTGACAATATCAGAAAATGTAATATTTTAAATGCTAGACTCTCATAAATTGACCAATTTGTGCTTGTCTTTGTTATTTGTGCCTCTAACTTCATTCACAATCTAAATTTATTATTGTGGAGCCCAGATTTTGTACATAGTTGCTCATTTTGGTCTTAAAGCATGAGTCAAGAAAAATTATTGAGGAAAGGCTGACATTATCCTTCCTGATTCCTTCTGATAAAAGGTTTTGAACACGTGTGTATGTATGTAAATCTTATATGAAATTAAATCTGAGAGTGTCAGACACATCAAGAGTTAGTACAGTATTAAAATGGATTTCCAAGAAAAATGTGAATTACCTTTGGGTTATTTTTCATTTTGGTTTAGCCAAGTTTTGCTATCTTGCACCATTTTAGAGTGGGATTAGGTCAGATTAGCTCTATGTTTTCTTCTTTTTTTCTTTTCATTATGTTGGAGTTAGTATACTTTATTCTCCTAGAAAGAAAAAAAACCCAGCAGATCTGGTCCACGTTGTTCTTTTTCATTTTTTTAAATGGAAGAATTATTTATTTTGAAACATTCAGGAAACCTAGGTCAAACAAGATAAAAATTATGAGTGTTTCAATTCAGAATAATTACTTGTTTCACGTGTATAATGGTGCAAAGACCTGACTGATTTGAGTATATTAGTTGGAGATTTTTATCTTAGCTCTATTTTAGGGTGGTCAGCATCAGTTAATCAGAGGCCCATGGGGTCTCTAGCTTCCGATCACCAGCAGTGCCAACTCTACATATGGTAGTTGTGTTACGGTAGGGATATCAGACTATCACCTGGATTATGATTTCTCTGAAGAGGAAAGATTATCATTGGTTATGGGTACAATTTGGTGTTTCAAGCTGGCTCCATATTTAGAAAGCTCTTCCCTCTATTGCCAGGCATTCTTAAGCTTTTCTGTGCCTTGGATCCATCTAGCAGCCTGGTGAAATTTATGGACCCTCTTCACAGAATGTCTTTAAATGCAGAAAATAAATAGAATTTCAAAGCACAGTAATTATAGAAACATAACTGTACAATTGTATATGTAGGTGGACCCTGGGTGGAAACGCTGCTGTAGCGTGGCCTGCTGTGTCTCCTGGCTGTGTTGACTGTTGCCCATATAAAGCAACAGTTTTCTGTCTCACGTTCTAGTTTTCTGTCTCACGTTCTGTAGGGAATACAGGAGCTGATTCTCAGTCAGTGTTAACCCACACCAGTGGGGCACAGAGTAGTTTGCTTGAGATGCAGGGTTCTTGTAACACTTACTGAACACTCAACCAAACCTTCATACCTGCCTCTTGTGGGATTATCACCTCCTGCCAGCACTGGCTCCTACACTTTTACCATCTGTGACACTTAGGCATGCTCATAACCAGGGCACTGCTTGTAATGTCTCTAACTGCATGTATCTCAGACCACAAATTATAGATGTGAACAAGAGAAAGGCAAGCCTTTGGGCTGAGCACATAACTATACTCACCCAAAACGTCATTGCAGAGATCACCCAATTTGAGAAAGGGATCTGAGTGAATTTTTAACCAGCATAAATACTTGTTTCTACAGTGGGGTATCAGGTGACTAGTTCTTTACCATGCTGGTTCGCTTTGTAATTATAAAAAATTCACCAGTTCCTAATTCAACCCCACGTGATACACAAGGCATTAGAAACTAGAATTAAGATTATAGCTCTGAGGTTAGACTTTGCGGATTTGGATTCCAGGCCATTACATAGTAGCTATGTAGCCTTGGTCAAATCACAGTTTCTTCTTTTCTGTAGAGGGTATTACAATCACCATCACCACCTCTTCTTTAGTGGGGGGGGGCGGGGGTGTGTGTGTGAAATGAAATCATTGATGTAAAGTGCTCAGCACATGGTCTAGAATCTTAATCGATGTATTTTTTATTATATTAGTGATTGTACATTTAGGTACTCCACCTCCCTGGGACATTGCCCATTCCACCACTGAATATACTTGCTGTGCTACCACTTGTTTGCCCTTCCTGCCAAGAACGACACAATATACGTCATACATCGTGCCTCTGCCCTGGTTTCAGTCCTTTGTATAACACTGCTTTTGTGGAAGTAGCCACAGTTACAGTACAGTGGGGGGTACCCAGACCATCTGTAGGGACTATGTGGACAGCTGTCCCTAACTGCACCGGATCCTACAGACTCCCGTGCTTCCTTCCACTTGCTGTTTAATAAATATAAAGTGAGATTTGAGATTCTCATACTTTCCATCTCCCTCCCCCCAAATAACATTGATAGGATGGGAAGTATAGAAAATTGAAAACCTGCTCCAGAGACCTCCACCTAGACAACACAGGAATTGAGCTAACACATGGCTGAGTGGAGGAAGAAAAAAGGACTCCTAGGTGATGGTGCATCTCTGGGAAATTAGTAAACTTTCACTGAATGAACGTGTCCCTGGTTGTACACTTAGAGTGGATTCTGCTCCCCTCAGAAGCTCTTGTAATGCTGGCAATCTGATTAGGAGCTGAAAACAATGCTGTCACCTTGTGTGCTTGTTAAGTTCACTTCAGCATGTACTGAGTGCCTATTATGTGAAAGGCACTTTTAGAGATGCAGAATTGAATATTAGAGTATTGGATACACAAATATGTGTCCTAGAAGCCAAGCTGGATAAGTGTTATAAATACAATGGGAGAGAGACATTGGTTACACTTGCTGAATGATGGGAAAAATGAGATGGGTCCTGGAAGGCCTGTAGGATTTATATTTACAAAACCTTGGAGAAACAGCCGACAGTGTCGTCAAAGGGGGAGTGGCAATGCCAGGCAGCATGGAAAGTGCACAGATTGAATTTAAGAGTTTTTCAGCAAATGATAGCTTCATTGTAACTGAAGTACACAGGGCATGTGACAGAGGGGAAGGCCATGGCTAATAGGACTGGAAAGGCAAGCTTGGCAAAGTGGTTTACATTTTAGTTAAGGAAAGCCATAGCCGGGCACCCCATTTCATTTTTACCTGGTTGAAATCAGGAATGGGCTTTATTAGTCTTTTTATCTCTTTTAAACCAAAGAGCTCATCAAGAAGCCATTGCAATAATCTGGGCAATAATCAGGAGAGCCTGCTCTAGACCCATGGGCATGAAAAAATGATTTTATGGAGTGGGGAATCATCAGTGTTATCATCAGACATTGGAGAAGCAAAGGGAGGAGTTGAAAATTATTAGTAGGTTTAGGGCCAAAGAAACTAGGAAGATTGTGATAATTATGATGGTAACAAAGTTCCAATTTTAACAGATGTCACTGGAATTCTTTGAAAAATAATTCTCTTTATTTAGAACCTTTTTATATAGGAAGGTGAGCCTGGAGGCTTGATGCTGAAAAAAATAGGTAAGTACAGAGAACTTCATTTTGCATTGGAAGATAATTTGGGCATGGAAGTGGACTGGGGAGGCAGCAACAGAATGAATCAAGGGGCCTAATGAGATGGTGGGAGGCTGGAAGCTGAGGAGAAAGATGGCCGTTGGCAAAGTCCTGAGACCAGGTGGTAAAAAAGACTCTTAAGAACACGGATATTGAGGACATATTTCTTGGGATGTTTGCTGTGTGGTTCTGCAATTTAACAACCTTTCATTTTCCCAAACCTGATATGAAGTCTCCACACATGCAAATGATTTGGAAGAGAGTTGTGGTAGAAAGTCCAGAGAAAGAACCATGCTCCACATCAAGGTTTAGGTGGAACGCAAGCAAATAAAATTTCAGCAGAAATAGGAAATTCAAGCAACAGGAACAAATGTCAGAAATTTTGAGTTGGGCTTTGGCCTTCCAAGTAGATGTAGTTTGTTTTACAACAACCAAAAAGCAGTCCGCCCTCAGCTAAGATATAATTTTCACTTTCTGTAATCGTTACAAAAAAATCACCCTTTGTTTGCCTTAGCAGCAACCCTAACTCGTTCCCTGCCCTCCCCCTTTATAATGTACCTTCTTGCGCATCACCGTTTCTTCACTTGCTGTGACTCGATCGCTGACATTCCCCCCACCTCCCTGAAACTGTGTGGCCACATAAAAGGAAAAAATTCAGACCTTTCTTACATGCTCTTTCAGCAACTTTGGTGCTGCTAGTCACTCTCTCCTTCTTGAACCATTCCCTTCTTTTGTTTTCCGTGTCAACAAAATCCTTACATTCTTCCTATCCTGCTGGATGCCTCCTCTTGGTCTTCTTTACAAACTTGTTGCCCTTTTTGCTCATCCCTTAAATCTTGCTATGCTCAGCTACATCCTAGGATTAATTTCCCTCCCTCCTTATTTTACTCCAACCCTGTAGACTCTTTCCTTTATTCTCATGGCTTCACATACCGTCTTAAGTGGCTTTAAAACTTGTGCCTCCTTTCTGAACTTTAGATCCATTTATTCGGCTGCTTGTTCAACCTCTCCATTTGTATATCTTATAGTTACATCAAACTCTACATTTCTATGGATCTCTGTATCTTCCCTCAAGACCTGATCTCCTCCAGAGCTTCACAGCTCAGTAACCGTGCTACCACCAGCTTTCCAAACAGCAACCTAGAAAGTATCAAGTGCTGTAAAATGTCAATTACATCTGTGTATTTCTCTCCACTTCCATTGCCATTGCACAAATCTGGGCCACGTTCTTTCCTAGACTACTATAGCAGATTCTTGGATGGTCTTTCTTTTTCTGATCTTTCTCTATACCCTCCCTCCTCAAGTTCATTCTATACTCTACAGAGTGATCTCTCAAAAATACTTGATCCTACCACTCACTCCCCTACTTAAAAACTTCAATGGCTTCCTACTGCCTTTGGATAAAGCCTTTTTAAAAGGGCTATGAGGCTTTCATGATTTGGCCTCTGTATTTCCAGCATTATCTTTAGCCACTCTTCCTTGCATTCTATTTTCCAGCTAGCCAATTCCTTGGAATAGACTCTATTCTGACATGTTTTCTTTGGCTTTGGCCCTTGCACATACTGGTCCCTTTATCTTGAACACATTTCTTTACCGTTCTCTCCAACCCAGGTAACCCTTTCCCCTTTTTTGGGGCTTACGTAACATACTATTTCTTCAGGAAAATTTTCTTGACTATAGATTAGGTTAGGTTACCCAACAATATGTTCCTCCCACTTTTCTGTTACAAAGCTCGTCACACTCTATTGAATTAGTCATTAACTTTTGTTTTCTCTATTAAGTCTAAGTTCCTGGCAAGAAAGGACTTTGTTCATGGTTGTAGCCTCAGAATTTAGCAGAGTGTCTAAGGCAGATATTAAGTGCTCAATAGAGATTTGTTGAATGAATCAATACAATGATGAGGAGGAACAGAATATAAGATCAGTTTTTGAACTCCTAAATCTGGAGTTCCTATGGAACATCCATGAGGAAATGGTTTCAGACATTATAAGATAAAAGTCAGAATTCAGGTATACCCTGTGATCATTTACCTAATCATGATAATGATGATATTTCAGTTTCCCTCCATCCTTATTTTATTCTCCTTCATTGAAAATTTATACTCATTAAAAATTGCTTTCGCATTGAATTCAGTTGAAAACATCCAGAATTCCTATCGTGTTTTTCTGGGCTGGTGGCATGGTATCTCTCCTATTCTGCTTTTAAAAACTGCTGGAGTCTCAGTACTCAGCAAACCTGTAAATTCAATACAACCCTCATCAAGACCCTACTGGATTTTTTCCCATGCTGTAGTAATGATTCTAACTTTGTCCAGAAAAATAAACATATAAGAACAGCCAACAGTACTTAGAAAACGGTGGGGTGTTGCTCTAACATATTAAAACATACATAAAGTGAGAGTGATTAAAATAATTTATAAATCAACTAATGTGATTATTGTGTAATTGAAACTGAGCAACCTGCTTTTGGTTGTTGTTGCTGAGGACTCACAAGAGAAGAAAGCTACTCTTTTTCCTATCCTTACTTCAGAAAGCAGAGACTAACACTGTGATTGTAAACATCTGAGCTACCCTCACACCTGAAAAGAGGTGAGAAAACCTTGTCTTTTAGAAGTATTGAAGGGTAGTAAAAGCTAGATTATCCAAAGAGGAGAAAAGGGATTTATTTGTATGTTGCAAGAAGTGGAAACGGCCTAACCAAAGGGGAGATAAATATAGTCTAGCTGAAATTGAGAAGCAGATGGTGGTTTGGGTTTTACTTTTGAGGAGCAGAAACCTGTGTCCCTCTTATCCACAGCTCTGTGGATGGGCAGATGATTGGAGAATGCCTGGAAGATGAGACTCTTAAGTATTTTATCTCAGAGAGCAGAGACAAGGGCTTCTGTGGCAGAACCTGGAGACAGGAGACTGCTCAGAGTGCCAGGGGTAACCTGATGGCAGAAGATCCATGTGACAGCAACATATTTTAGCAAAAGGATCAAATGGTGCTAACTGCCAAAGAGGAAGATCAAGCCACAGCCTTTGGTGCCTGGGACCGTGCCTTGGATTTCTATAAAGGTAAAGTTGGCTGCACTCAAGTGTCATTGAGCAAATTCACATTTCTTTAAAATGGAAAAGAGAAGCCAAAGAAAGAATAAAGAATATGCATGGAATTAGAATCAATGAGGAAACAGTTGAGTTTTTTAGGTTTGATGGGACAACTAGTATTTCACAACTCCCCACTTTACCCTTTATGCCATAATAAATTTCAGATAGTTCAAAAACCTAAACATAAAATATGAAGTCATAAAGAACTGGAAAAATTATAGAGGAATATTTCTGTAAAACTGTGGTTGTATTTGATCATTAAAGCCAGAAATAAAAGAAGCACTGAAACATACAAAGTTAAAATCTATACAAAAAAGGAATACCACCACCATAAATAAGGCTTAATAACAAAAGAAAAAGTTGATAAAATATTCATAACATTATTAACAAAAAATAAGATTAACATTGCTATTGTGCAAAATGCCTTTACGTATCAATAAACAAGACATGCATTCTAAGAGAAAAAAGGCAAAGAAATAACTAACAGCCAATTTAAAAAAATAGATCGCCAATTTACATATAAGAAGAAGTTCAGCCTTATTAGCATTCAGGAACTAAAATTTAAATTTTGATCAGTTATTTCTTTTCCAAATAGATTGGCATAAAATATTGTCAGGGAGGGAAACATTAAACATCCCCACCATGTTATTGGTGGGAATTTCGAGTGCTCCATACTTTTGGTAGAATAGTTAGGCAATATTTTGTTTGAGATTTAAAAATTGAGATATAACTAACATATAACATTTTATTAGTTTTAGGTATACTCAAATACACAATTTGTTATATGTATATATTGTGAAATGATTACCAAAATAAACTCATCCATCACTACCCAGAGTTACAATTTTTTTCTTGTGAAGAGAACTTTTAAGATCTACTCTCTTATCAACTTTTAAATATATAATACAGTATTGTTAACTATGGTCACCATACTATGAATTACATCCCCAGGACTTATTTATCTCATAACTGAAAGTTTATGCCTTTTGACCACCTTCACCTCTTTCACCCAACCACCCCACACCTCTGGCAACCACTAATCTGTTCTCTGTATCTATGAATTCAGTTTTTTTTAGATTCCATCATTCAGTATTTGTCTTCTTCTGTCTGACTTATTTTGCTTAGTATAATGTCCTCAAGGACCATCCATATTGTTGAAAATGGCAGGATTTCCTTATTCTGTGGCTGAATAATATTTGGCAATATATACATAAAATAGAAAATGTGAATTCCACTTTATCAAGAAACTCTATTTCTAGAAATTTATTCTAAGGAGAAAATTGGTCAAATAGTGTATCTAAATGTACTCATCAATTCGTTTGTTCACTTATTCATTCACACAACAGATATTTTGTCGGTGCCCACTGTATGCTTGACTATGAACAACTGATGTATATAAAAGACACAATCACTGATCTTGTGGAGCTTATGTTCTGGTTAAAGATACAGACAAAACAGAGAAAACAAATTAAAAATAGATTCAAATGACGTGTAAGGAACTACTAACAAGAATAAGAGAATAATGGGTAATGTACATTAGATAAGATGGCCAGAGAAGACCTCTCTGGGGAAGTGTCATTTAAGGGGAGACAAATAATTAAATATATTTACAATATATAAACAATGTTTATATATTTTGTTCTATGGTTGAAGAGTTTTCCAAGCAGTGAAAAGAACACATGCAAAAGCCCAAGGTAAAACAAAACATTACATACTTGAGGAACAGAATGGTTGGGCGTGGTGTGGAAGGAGTGAGTAGCACAGATGATAGTAAAGACGGGTAACATTCAGAGCACATAGGCCCTTTTAGGCAGGCCATGAAAAGGAATTTGGATTCTATTCTAAGGGTAATGGAAAGCCTTTGATGGCTTTTTCTTTTAATTGGAGTGAAATTGCTTTACAATGTTGTGTTAGTTTCTGCTGTACAATGAAGTGAATCAGCTATATGTATACCTATATCCCCTCCTTCTTGGACCTCCCTCCCACCCATCTAGGTTGTCACAGAGCACCGAGCTGAGCTCCATGTGCTATACAGCAGGTTCCCACTAGCTATCTATTTTACACATGGTAGTGTATTTATGTCAAACCTAATCACCCAATTCATCCCACCCTCCCCTTGCACCGGTGTCCACATGTCTCTTCTCTATGTCTATCTCTATTCCTACCCGACAAATAGGTTGATCTGTACCATTTTTCTAGATTCCACATATATGCGTTAATATATGATATTTGTTTTTCTCTTTCTGGCTTACTTCACCCTGTATGACAGACTCTAGGTCCATCCGTATCTCTACAAATGACCCAGTTGCGTTCCTTTTTATGGCTGAGTAATATTCCATTGTATATATGTACCACATCTTCTTTATCCATTCATCTATCGTTGGACATTTACATTGTTTCCATGTCATGGCTATTGTAAATAGTGCTGCAATGAACACTGGGGTACATGTGTCCTTTTGAATTATGGTTTTTCTCAGGGTATATGCCCAGTAGTGGGATTCCTGGGTCATATGGTAGTTCTATTTTTAGTTTTGATTTTTTTTTAAATATAATTATTTTTTTATACAGCAGTTTCTTATTAGTTATCTATTTTATACATATTAGTGTATATATACCAATCCCAGTCCCCCAGTTCAACCCACCACCCCCCAGCACTTCCCCCCTTGGTGTCCATACGTTTGTTCTCTACATCTGTGTCTCTATTTCTGCCTTGCAAACCAGTTCATCTGTACCATTTTTCTAGATTCCACATATACGTGTTCATATACGATATGTGTTTTTCTCTGACTTACTTCACTCTGTATGACAGTCTCTAGGTCCATCCACATCTCTACAAATGACGCAATTTCGCTCCTTTTTATGGCTGAGTAATATTCCATTGTACATATGTACCACATCTTCTTTATCCATTCATCTGTCGATGGGCATTTAGGTTGCTTCCATGACCTGGCTACTGTAAATAGTGTGGCAATGAACATTGGGGTGCGTGTGTCTTTTGAATTATGGTTTTCTCTGGGTATATGCCCAGTAGTGGGATTGCTGGGTCATATGGTAATTCTATTTTTAGTTTTTTAAGGAACCTCCATAATATTCTCCATGGTGACTGTATCAATTGACATTCCCACCAACAGTGCAAGAGGGTTCCCTTTTCTCCACACCCTCTCCAGCATTTGTTGTTTGTAGATTTTTGGATGATGGCTCTTCTAACCGGTGTGAGGTGATACCTCATTGTAGTTTTGATTCGCATTTCTCTAATAACTAGTGATGTTGAACAGCTTTTCATGTGCCTCTTGGCCATCTGTATGTCTTCTTTGCAGAGATGTCTGTTTAGGTCTTCTGCCCATTTTTGGATTGGGTTGTTTGTTTTTTTTGATATTGAGCTGCATGAGCTGTTTGTATATTTTGGAGATTAATCCTTTGTCAGTCGATTCACTTGCAAATATTTTCTCCCATTCTGAGGGTTGTCTTTTCGTCTTGTTTGTGGTTTCCTTTGCTGTGCAAAAGCTTTGAAGTTTCTTGAGGTCCCATTTGTTTATTTTTGTTTTTATTTCCATTACTCTAGGAGGTGGGTCACTCTTTGATTTATGTCAAAGAGTGTTCTTCCTATGTTTTCCTCTAAGAGTTTTATAGTGTCCGGTCTTACATGTAATTTTTAATCCATTTTGAGTTTGTTTTTTTGTGTGGTGTTAGGGAGTGTTCTAATTTCATTCTTTTACATGTAGCTGTCCAGTTTTCCCAGCACCACTTATTGAAGAGACTGTCTTTTCTCCATTGTATATCCTTGCCTCTTTTGTCATAGATTAGTTTACCATAGGTGTGTGGGTTTATCCCTGGGCTTTCTATCCTGTTCCATTGATCTATATTTCTGTTTTTGTGCCAGTACCATATTGTCTTGATTACTGTAGCTTTGTAGTATAGTCTGAAGTTGGGAGTCTGATTCCTCCAGCTCCGTTTTTTTCCCTCAAGATTGCTTTGGCTATTCGGGGTCTTTTGTGTCTCCATACAAATTTTAAGACTTTTTGTTCTAGTTCTGTAAAAAATGTCATTGGTAATTTGATAGGGATTGCATTAAATCTGTAGATTGCTTTGGGTAGTAAAGTCATTTTCACCATATTGATTCTTCCAATACAAGAACATGGTATATGTCTCCATCTGTTTGTGTCATCTTTAATTTCTTTCATCAGTGTCTCATACTTTTGTGAGTACAGGTCTTTTACCTCCTTAGGTAGGTTTATTCCTAGGTATTTTCTTCTCTTTGTTGCAACGCTGAATGGGATTGTTTCCTTAATTCCCCTTTCTGATCTTTCGTCATTAGTGTATAGGAATGCAAGAGATTTCTGTGCATTGATTTTGTATCCTTCAACTTTACCAAATTCATTGATTAGCTCTAGTAGTTGTCTGGTGGCATCTTTAGGATTATCTACTTATAGTATCATGTCATCTGCAAACAGTGACAGTTTTACTTCTTCTTTTCCAATTTGTATTCCTTTTATTTCTTTTTCTTCTCTGACTGCCATGGCTAGGACTTCCAAAACTATGTTGAATAACAGCGGTGAGAGTGGGCAACCTTGTCTTGTTCCTGATCTTAGAGGAAATGCTTTCGGTTTTTCACCATTGAGAATGATGTTTGCTGTGGGTTTCTTGCATATGGCCTTTATTATGTTGAGGTAGGTTCCCTCTATGCCCACTATCTGGAGAGTTTTTATCATAAATGTGTGTTGAATTTTGTCAAAAGCTTTTTCTGCATCTATTGAGATGATCATATGGTTTTTATTCTTCAGTTGTTAATGTGGTGTATCACACTGATTGATTTGCATATGTTGAAGAATCCTTGCATCCCTGGGATAAATCCCACTTGATCATGGTGTATGATCCTTTTAATGTGTTGTTGGATTTTGTTGAGGATTTTTGCATCTATATTCATCAGTGATATTGGTCTGTAATTTTCTTTTTTTGAGGTATCTCTGTCTGGTTTTGGTATCAGGGTAATGGTGGCCTCGTAGAATGTTTGACAGTGTTCCTTCCTCTGCAATTTTTTGGAATAGTTTGGGTGTTAGCTCTTCTCTAAATGTTTTATAGAATTTACCTGTGAAGCCATCTGGACCAGGACTTTGTTTGTTGGAAGACTTTTAATCACAGTTTCAATTTCATTACTTGTGATTGGTCTGTTCATATTTTCTATTTCTTCCTGGTTCAGTCTGGAAGGTTATACCTTTCTAAGAATTTGTCCATTTCTTCCAGGTTGTCCATTTTATTGGCATAGAGTTGCTTGTAGTAGTCTCTTAGGATACTTTGTATTTCTGTGGTGTCCGTTGTAACTTCTCCTTTTTCATTTCTAATTTTATTGATTTGAGTCCTCTCCCTCTTTTTCTTGATAAGTGAGGCTAAAAGTTTATCAATTTTGTTTATCTTCTCAAAGAACCAGCTTTTAGTTTTATTGATCTTTGCTATTGTTTTCTTTGTTTCTATTTCATTTATTTCTGCTCTGATCTTTATGATTTCTTTCCTTCTACTAACTTTGGGTTTTGTTTGTTCATCTTTCTCTAGTTCCTTTAGGTGTAAGGTTAGGTTGTTTATTTGAGATTTTTCTTGTTTCTTGAGGTAGGATTCTATTGCTATAAACTTCCCTCTTAGAACTGCTTTTGCTGCATCCCATAGCTTTTGGATCGTCGTATTTTCATTGTCATTTGTCTCTAGGTAGTTTTGATTTCCTCTTTGATTTCTTCAGTGACCTCTTGGGTATTTAGTAGCATATTGTTTAGCCTCCATG
Organism: Eschrichtius robustus; assembly: GCF_028021215.1. NCBI lineage: Eukaryota > Metazoa > Chordata > Mammalia > Artiodactyla > Eschrichtiidae > Eschrichtius > Eschrichtius robustus. Next base: position 67,944,340 of record NC_090828.1, read on the forward strand.
TGTTTGTGTTTTTTACCTTTTTTTCCCTATAACTGATTTGTAATCTCATAGCGTTGTGGTTGCAAAAGATGCTTGATATGATTTCAGTTTTCTTAAATTTACCGAGGCTTGATTTGTGAACCAAGATGTGAGCTATCCTGGAGAATGTTCCGTGTGCACTTGAGAAGAAAGTGTAATCTGCTGTTTTTGGATGGAATTTCCTATAAATATCAATTAAATCTATCTGGTCTATTGTGTCATTTAAAGCTTCTGTTTCCTTATTAATGTTCTGTCTGGAAGATCTGTCCATTGGTGTAAGTCAGGTGTTAAAGTCCCACACTATTATTGTGTTTTTGTCGATTTCCTCTTTTATAGCTGTTAGCAGTTGCTTTATGTATTGAGGTGCTCCTATGTTGGGTGCATATATATTTATAAATGTTATATCTTCTTCTTGGATTGATCCCTTGAACATTATATAGTGTCCTTCCTTGTCTCTTGTAACATTCTTTATTTTAAAGTCTATTTTATCTGATATGAGTATTGCTACTCCAGCTTTCTTTTGATTTCCATTTGCATGGAATATTTTTTTCCATCCCTTCACTTTGTCTGTATGTGTCCCTAGGTCTGAAGTGGGTCTCTTGTCGACAGCATATATATGGGTCTTGTTTTTGTATCCATTCAGCCAGCCTGTGTCTTTTGGTTGGAGCATTTAATCCATTCACATTTAAGGTAATTATCGATATATATGTTCCTGTGACCATTTTCTTAATTGCTTTGGGTTTGTTTTTGTAGGTCCTTTTCTTCTCTTGTGTTTCCCACTTAGAGAAGTTCCTTTAGCATTTGCTGTAGAGCTGGTTTGGTGGTGCTGAATTCTCTTAGTTTTTGCTTGGTTGTAAGGGTTTTGATTTCTCCATCGAATCTGAATGAGATCCTTGCCGGGTAGAGTAATCTTGGTTGTAGGTTCTTCCCTTTCATCACTTTAAGTATATCCTGCCACTCCCTTCTGGCTTGCAGAGTTTCTGCTGAGAAATCAGCTGTTAACCTTATGGGAGTTCCCTTGTATGTTATTTGTCGTTTTTTTCTTGCTGCTTTTAATAATTTTTCTGTCTTTAATTTTTGCCAATTTGATTACTATGTGTCTCGGCGTGTTTCTCCTTGGATTTATCCTGTATGGGACTCTCTGTGCTTCCTGGACTTGGGTGGCTATTTCCTTTCCCATGTTTGGGAAGTTTTCGACTATAATCTCTTCAAATATTTTCTCGGGTCCTTTCTCTCTCTCTTCTCCTTCTGGGACCCCTGTCATGCGAATGTTGGTGTGTTTAATGTTGTCCCAGAGGTCTCTTAGGCTGTCTTCATTTCTTTTCATTCTTTTTTCTTTATTCTGTTCCTCAGCAGTGAACTCCACCATTCTATCTTCCAAGTCACTTATCCGTTCTTCTGCCTCAGTTATTCTGCTATTGATTCCTTCTAGTGTATTTTTCAATTCAGTTGTTGCATTGTTCATCTCTGTTTGTTCTTTAATTCTTCTAGGTGTTTGTTCTTAATTCTTTTAGGTCTTTGTTAAACATTTCTTGCATATTCTCAATCTTGCCTCCATTCTTTTTCTGAGGTCCTGGATCATCTTCACTATCATTATTCTGAATTCTTTTTCTGTAAGGTTTTTTATCTCCACTTCATTTAGTTGTTTTTCTGGGGTGTTATCTTGTTCCTTCATCTGGTACATAGCCCTCTGCCTTTTCATCTTGTCTATCTTTCTGTGAATGTGGTTTTTGTTCCACAGGCTGCAGGACTGTAGTTCTTCTTGCTTCTGTTGTCTGTTCTCTGGTGGACGAGGCTATCTAAGAGGCTTGTGCAAGCTTCCTGATGGGAGGGACTGGTGGTGGGTATAGCTGGGTGTTGCTCTGGTGGGCAGAGCTCAGTAAAACTTTAATCCACTTGTCTGCTGATGGGTGGGGCTGGGTTCCCTCCCTGTTGTTGTTTGGCCTGAGGTGACCCAGCACTGGAGCCTACCCGGCTCTTTGGTGGGGCTAATGGCAGACTCTGGGAGGGCTCACACCAAGGAGTACTTCCCAGATCTTCTACAGTGTCCTTTTCCTCACAGTGAGCCATAGCCACACGCTGCCTCTGCGGGAGACCCTCCAACACTAGCAGGTAGGTCTGGTTCAGTCTCCTATGGGGTCACTGCCCTTCCCCTGGGTCCTGATGCACACACCATTTGTGTGTGCCAAGAGTGGAGTCTCTGTTTCTGCAGTCCTGTTGAAGTCCTGTGATCAAATCCCTCTAGCCTTCAAAGTCTGATTGTCTGGGAATTCCTCCTCCCATTGCCGGACCCCCAGGTTGGGAAGCCTGAAGTGGGGCTCAGAACCTTCACTCCAGTGGGTGGACTTCTGTGGTATAAGTGTTCTCCAGTCTGTGAGTCACCTACCTAGCAGTTATGGGATTTGATTTTATTGTGATTGTGCCCCTCCTACTCACTGCGGCTTCTCCTTTGTCCTTGGATGTGGGGTATCTTATTTGATGAGTTCCAGCGTATTCCTGTCCATAATTGTCCAGCAGTTAGTTGTGACTCTGGTGCTCTCGCAAGAGGGAGTGTATGCACGTCCTTCTAGTCCACAATCTTGAACCAATCTCCCTATTTTTAGTTTTTTAAGGAACCTCCATACTGTTCTCCATAGTGGCTGTATCAAGTTACATTCCCACCAACAGTGCAAAAGGGTTCCCTTTTCTCCACACCCTCCCCAGCATTTGTTGTTTGTAGATTTTTGGATAATGGCCATTCTAACCAGTATGACGTGACACCTCACTGTAGTTTTGATTTGCATTTCTCCAATAACTAGTGATGTTGAGCAGCTTTTCATGTGCCTCTTGGTCATCTTTATGTCTTCTTTGGTGAAATGTCTATTTAGGTCTTCTGCCCATTTTTTGATTGGGTTGTTTGTTTTTTTGATATTCAGCTCCATGTGCTGTTTGGATATTTTGGAGATTAATCCTCTGTCCGTTGCTTCATTTGCAAATATTTTCTCTCATTCTGAGGGTTGTCTTTTCATCTTGTTTACGGTTTCCTTTGCTGTGCAAAAGCTTTTAAGTTTAACTAGGTCCCATTTGTTTATTTATTTATTTTTATTTTCATTACTCTAGGAGGTGGGTCAAAAAACATCTTGCTGAGGTTTATGTCAAAGAGTGTTTCTCCTATGTCTTCCTCTAAGAGTTTTATAGTGTCTGGTCTTACATTTAGGTCTTTAATCCATTTGTAGTTTATTTTTGTATATGGTGTTAGGTAGTGTTCTAATTTCATTCTTTTACATGTAGCTGTCCAGTTTTCTCAGTACCACTTATTGAAGAGGCTATCTTTTTTCCATTGTATGTTCTTGCCTCCTTTGTCATAAATTAGGTGACCATATGTGCATGGGTTTATCTCTGGGATTTCTATCCTGTACCATTAAGGGTAATGGAAAGCCACTGATGGCTTTTAAACAAAGAAACTAAAAATGATAAAATAGGATTTATATTTGGACAAGATCACTCTTGAAACTTTGTGGATAATGAATTGGAAGTGGGCAAGAGTAGATGTTTACTGCAGCATCATTTACAATTGTAAAAAACAGAAAATACCTAGGGGATTGGTCATAATCATCATAATGGATGCTCATATATCTAAATTCATTGATGGGAAAAAATCACAATTTTTGAGAAAAATTGTATATGTGAGTATGTGTGTGTGTGCACATGGTAGAAGGATGTTTACAAAAATGAGAGTAGAATTAGTTGACCCTGCTCTGCCTATGATATAAAATTAGTGGTATTCTTGGCTGACTTTATATTTGGCTTTATATTTTTTTCTTTATTGCTTTTGATGAATGGGTATATTTTGTATAATCAGAAAAATCAGTCTCTTTTCATTTTAGAGAAAAAAAAAGACTAATCAACAATGGAGAAAAGTATTTAAGTGATTTTATACTCTCTACTTTTCTGTTTGCCTATCTCAATTGTTTGTCATTTCTTAACGTGAACTGGCATTCTTGTCTAGTAAAATATGCATGTGGATTATTGGGTGTCTTGTCCATCCGAGCTAGTGTTTTGATCTGAGCATGTTACTCTTCTGCCAAGACACGCGGATTCCTCATTTCCCATTAATTCTCAATGGACAATGAACACACATCTTGGCAGCTGCTTGACAATTCCTTAAGGAAAGAAGAAAAGTCTAAATTTAGGCTCTCTCCCCAGGCCGTGGTTTTGTAACTCAAAGGAACTAGAGAATTTTCATTAAAAGAGACCTGTTTTTATTTTCTGAGGCTAGGGAGCTTCCAGCCTAGCCTGGAATCTTTACTAGCAAAGATTACAAAGTGGCTTCAAAGTGGCAGGGGGGTTGGTGGTGGTGGGATGAATTGGGAGATTGGGTTGACATATATACACTAATATGTATAAAACAGATAACTAATAAGAACCTGCTGTATAAAAAATCAAAAAAAAAAAAAAGTTGCTTCACCACCAAACTCCTCAGTCCTCTTCCAGCAACATTATCCCAGACACACACAAACCCTACACCGGCCCTTGGGAGCCTGGAGGTGGCGTGAGCATGTTCTCTGAAAGGGCATTGCTTTTTTGTTACTGTACTTTGTAACACTGTAACATTTTATTACAGTAAAAAGAAATAACCTACTTGGACTTGCAATCTACCTACTTAATTTTTAGTCCCTCCAAAATACTGAACATAGTTTTTCCCCCTCTAAGTTCTAGATGCTGTCCCTCCTGCCTTTCCCATTTTATAACCCCATCTCTAGAACACCTTTTCCTTGGTTTATTATAGAAAATAGCTTAGCCTTTGTGCTTTCTTCCCCTTATGTCCTCTACCTTGTTGGTTCTTCTCAAAATTGTCCTTCACTCCAAGTCACAATTATTAATTTAAAGTCATTAAATTGTAGTTTCCAAGTAAATACCCAAACTCTCCGTGCAGTGATTCAGTTCTTAAAGGCACCCATGAATCTTCTGGTTGATTGAAGGCTCAGTTGTGGGATTTAGAATGATGTGGGAATGATGATGATAATAATGATGAGGATGACTGGTTAAATATTATCAAGACTGCTGAATGTACCATTGAGTCCTCCCTGCATCCATGGTTTCCCCAGAACCTGTAGGATATGTTTAGCTAAACTTTAAAGAATAACATAAATAGCACATCTTCATTGCAACAAAATCAGACAAAAGTAGCAAAAAAAAATTCACCCATGATTTTACCACCCACAGATAACACAATACTGCTAACCCATTGATATGTATAGTGAGTATAAATTACATATTGCCTTTGAGTGTTTCACACTCATTACTCTTGACCTATTTAATTTCATTTTCTTTCTGGGGATCTGATTTCTATTTATAAACAATCATAAATTATTTCTGTCTTATATGCACTGCCTGGAAGATTTGAAAACAAAATTTTAAATAATTTTTGAATGATATGATGATCAAATTACTGGAAGTGATAGAATACAAAAGGGATAGATATAATACAAAAAGAATACATTTAAATAAGTTGTTCCACTGGTAAAGTTGAACCTCTCCCCCATGTTGCCCCCAGTAGGGCATCCAAAATAGTATATGTTCTGTATTCTGCATGTAATTCCATGTTTGGAGCACTGAGGATAAGAAATTTTATTCTTAGGTCAGTATTCCTCACAGTGTGGCTTGTGAGCCAAATGAATTAGAAAATTTTCTCAAAGATTCTGATGTAGCTCTGCAATGAAGCCCCCAAATCTGCAACTGTAATAAGCAATCCACATGCTTCTAATGTTTACTAAACTTTGAGAGCCACTATCTTAGTGCACTTGACCATTGCTACCCAGTGCTAGTCCTTGTCAAAAGCTTCACTGTTTTCAAAATGACAGCAGCAAGGCATTTCACCAAATTCCCATGAGTATAAAACTACAATATTGATTTTCACTACTGAAGTGAAGATGTTTTCTCTTCTCACTATGTTTCCGTTTGTCTTCTCTCAAACTCACAGTGGTCAGGAGCTTCACTGGAATCACTCTAACTCAGAATACACAGAATGATTCCCATATATTATTGAATTTCAAGCTTTTAAAAATTGGACACATGATTCACTCAATGTAATGGATATACAGGTTAATCCAACTAATGTTAACATTAAAGAAAGGCATAAATATGTAAGACCCACTGAATTTTTTTTTTTTTTTTTTTACAAGTCTTACACTAAAAATTCAAAGAATCTGAACAATGCCAAGGAACTGCCAGTGGATGTCACCAGTGTGCCATAGATTTGTAGAACCAAGTACTGTTTTTGCTGCTACGTCTCAGAAATAACTATGGCTGGTGGTCTTATACCTTCGTAACAGCCAATATTTTTTTTCTTACCTTATAAATTATTGACTAATTTTGTACCAATTAGTTCTACCAGTTGGTAGGTTTGTTATCACGTTAAGCTTCAAGACAAGAACCTGGACTCAAATGATTAAAAATTTAGAGGCAGTTGATTAAATATGCAGATAGTCTGTGAAGCCACTTCTTGAAACAATTATATTGCCTTTTAATACTAATGATTTGTATAATGAATAAAAAAACAAGCTTGAAAGCATGAAAAAAGAAGTGAGACATTAAAGGGAATCGGGTTAAACGCCAAGAAGTAAGAATATAATTTGATCTGGACACATTTACCCTGTAAGTCAGATCTAGCTGGTTTTTTTTTAATAATATGGCTTCCTTTTTAGCAAAGACCATGTATTGAATTGTACAACTGCTTTGAAAATTATGTGTTGGATCAGTGAGTGGTCTGAGGGCTAATTAAATACATTTTGCAAATTGTATACTTTTTCTTCCAATTAAAAATCTTAATTACTCCAGTGCATTTTCCAATTTGAAGGTTTGTTGTGAAGTATAATCAGTGAAGTGTAGATGTCCAGATCAAATGGGGACTGCTGTTGAGATCCCTTGGCTTACAATAAAGCTATTTTTAGTTAATTATAAAATTATGAAATTGCCCTAGCAACTCTGACCTCCAAATATGTTTTTAAAATGCTTTTTCTCCAGATCACAGATTCTTCTCTGCTATGAACACAAATTTGGATCAGTCCAGGTCTTTCCATTGTGTGATAGCAGAAAAGACATTTAAACTCTTTATACTTCTGTTTTCTTGGCTGTATTATAGGGCCAATCAAACAATACCAGGAGTAACTATTATTTTGGAGCTCTGCTAAGTTTCAGACACTATCATAGGCTCTTTACATGGTTTACCTCCTTTAACCACTGAAAAAAACCCAGATGGGAAGTTGTGCTATCCTGATGTCACAGAAGAGAAAACAGAAAAGTAAAGTATTAGAGTTTGTTTTCAAATCATGAGTGCCTGACTCAAAGACCTAAGATCTTTTTCAAAAGATCTTTTCAGTAGATAATGCTGTTGCTATGTTTCCTAAGGCCCCGGTATTGCCCAGCCATGGCATTGAATATATTCCATGGGTTGACTAAGGGGCTGGCAGTGTGAGTGCCAATGATGTCAAAGTACAATACTCCTGGACAGAAAGGTCTGCCAACCCTCTTCCAGTGTCCTTTGAAGGGGGCTCTGTCTGTGCCCTTCCATAGGATTGAATCTAGTTACTCACTCCTTGGAGACTATGTAGTCAGAGCCATTGTAGAACACTAATTTACTGTTTAAGTTTGGTGCCTTACTGTAAAAGACAGGAAACTGAAGAAGAGATTTTCAATCTTAATTTACAGATGGAAAAACCATGGTGAATATAAACAGTAGCCTCAAGGCCATCTCAAGAGTCTGGACTGAACTCTGGGATTGGCAAAGTCTTCTCACGTTGGACCCTGGACACCACCTGTTTGAGGCTGATTATGGAGATATTTTTCTGAAGATTACTTTTGTAACTCCAGTTCTCACTAGGTTATTATGAACTATGTGCCCTAACATTATCCCAAACTCAGCATGATAAAAATATATCTGTGGGCAAACATTATGGGTGAATAAAATAGCAATTGTAAAATGATTTAAAATAGGTTCAGTGATTAAGAAACTAAGGTTCTGGATTTGTAGAAGCGTGTATGTACGTTTAAGGATGCTGATGGTATAACTTGTTTTCGATTTCTTCATACTTCTGGGTTTGTTTGTTTGTCCAAAATTTTGATAAAACTATTTTACAGTTGCTTTTGCGTGGTGCTTTTCAATTGCTATTTAATGGTCAAATCTCTATCACTATCTAGGTATCTAGCTATGTATTGGGTTTTTCTGTAAGATGTTATATATATCTCTTTTGTTATTTAAAAGGTCTTTGTGTAGAAGACCCATCACTGGATGTTTTGGTTGGAGGCAACTTCGGGAGGCAGTACGTACATGGTGGGCAAGGGACAGGGAAAAAACAAGACAAAACGTGTTTTTGTTACAGAAAGACGGTGGTTCAAGTCCACTTTACAGCTCTGTGACTTTGGCACAAATAACTTCTCTGTACTTCACTTTCCTTTTACAAAAGGAATCACCATAAGGATTGAGATACTGTAGGTAAAACAGGAGGCCTCGGGCCTGGCACAAAATAACTCAATAAATGCTATCTTAAAAATCCTTTCCTTTCTCCTTTTTCTAGGAGAACATAATAATTATTCAAATTTTTGGTTAAGAGGATAAATGACTGCTACTGTATGAATAACTTTTAAGCCCATTGATTATTTCCATTCTTTATCATAATCTTTCAATGCCTACCTTCCAAATTGTTTTAGATGTGAGCCTGTTGTCTCCAAAATCTTTCTGGGTTCTACTTTTGCTCGCCACTCCTTTTGTTTTTGGTAGGTTCTCATGCCCTCTTTTCCTATCTACTTCCCTAAAAGTCGGCTTTTTTTTCTCACTCAAGGCCTCCTTCACTTATTCACAATCTTGCTGTACTCCAAAGCACAACTTGACATGTACCTTTTTGATGAGATCTTCCAAGAGAAAAATATTAGATTAACACAGCACGCAGTTCTCTCAAAATTTTACATTTCTGAGGGCGTGTTGAAGTGGGCTTTGTAAAATCAGCATGTGTTTGAAACAGACTACACGGTCCTCATGAGTAGGGAATGCACTGCATGTAACAGTCTATCTTCTCGACGCTGCCTAGGCATTCAAAGGGAGGCACCCAAATATTTGCTGATTTGAATAATAGATACATTTCCAACCAGACCATATCAGAAACAAAGGGTATAAAATAATCCTTCCTCAGAATTTTAGAAAAAATTTTGGCTACTTTTTTCTGCCTCCACCTTCACCAGTACCTCTTTTTGTTTCTCCTTTTGAGGAATATGAAAATAATTTTAAGCCCATTTGCATGTAAGGAAATTTTCCAAGTTGTTTTTTGGTTATGATTATTTTCTCCACCTCCAGTTAATCTATTTAACATTTATTGATCACCTCCTATGTCTTAGATACTGTTCTAGGTGCTAAAGAAATGAAACATAAAAGAAAACAAAACAAACAAAAAAACAAGGTCCCTGGCCTCAAAGAACTCATGAAAAATGAGGAGGACAAACCCAGTATAAAAATATGGTTGGTGCAGTGCCAGAACTCTGAAGTATAATGCGAGAACCGCAAATGGACAAGTTTAAGCTGCTTTTGGCTGCTATTCCTTTGGCATATTCTTGGGATATTCTTATCCCACAGCTTGCCCATGAGGATTTTGATTTAGTGGGCCCATACCCTTTCTCTTATTACCACAGTGCTTTTTCCTATTGAATTGACTCCATAAAACCTTAATACTTTCATATTCCATGTTGGAAATTATCTATCTATCTATCTACCTATCTATCTACCTATCTATCTATCTATCTATCTATCTATTTATAATCTATTTATCTATCTATCCCATTCACAGGCCTTCTCCATGCTATGCATGAAATTATTCTCTAGATTTCCTCTTATGGCAATAGTGATAATATATAATATATTCCTATTCTTTTATTACCTTACAGAATCATCAAGAATTTAGACAAGATCTATCCTGACTGTCAACATCTGTAAAGATAATAGCATGTTATATTTCTATATCACTTGATACTTTTCAAGGCATTTTTATGGAGGTCTGAGCCTTGGGAGTAATGCTCATCAGGAAAGATGTGTCATATTTATAGCAGAGTATAATGGGCAGAATATTTGGCAAATGCCACATGTGGCAATTCTTCCCACACAAAGGCAGTCCAAAATGTTTAAGTAATTCTTGTCATGTCAGAAAGTGCAAATGTTCTTCAGGTATGGATGGTTGATTTTATAAATGAGTTTTTCCACTTTCCATAGTTACGTCAACAGACATTTCATTAAATTATATTTAAAGATTTGACAAGACAGTTCCTGTGGAAAGCACGTTAGCTTAAATTTCACCATCTTGTCACGTCACACTGTGACTGGTCTAAGTGTGGTAGAGCCTGAAAGGGTGGGCTTAATCAGCATGAACATTTGCAGAAAGTAATGAAATTTAATAATAAATAATTCCAAGAGGCCTCGTTAAGCTGGAACATTATTATCAAACTGAATATACATGTTGACAGCTATGCCAATAAATGTGAGAGTTGTGAACATTTACCACATAAAATAATGAAGGTCCTTTAAAAGGCTCTGCTGCTCTTATTCTAGGAAAAGGATTACTCCCTGACTTTGTTTTCTTTCTTTGTCAAAAAGAGAAAAATGAAGGGGAAAAAATCTTCTCGGTTTGCTGTCAGAGACACGCCTGCAAGGAAATGCAGTAGGTTTAAAAGAACTGTAAGAAATAAATTCCTAAAGAAGTTATCATATTATCTCTGCTATCAAAATTAAGACTACAGATCTAGCTGACCACAGCAATTTCCTTGAGGTTTTACATCTTATCAAATTGATATAATGCTTTTGGATTTTAGTTATGAATAGGAATATAAGAAGATTACTTAATCCCTAGATCTTGATTCTGAATGCAGAATTGAACACAAACTCATTACAGTTGCTGCACTGAATCTAATAAAATTATGAGCCAATAATTAAATACTATGCTTGAGAACAGATTATGTTATTTTTGCAACTACCAATAGTTTTTACAAAAGATAAAGGAAGCATACAAGCTCTGTTAGATTTGTTTAGAATCTCTTGTTACAGAACACGGATACATTTTGGCATTAAATTGCCTTGGATGTAAAAATACCTAGTATGCAACTTCACCTAGAGACTTGCCGGCACAGATGATTACAATTTAGCTACAGCCGGAAGAGAATCAAATATATTGCAGAAGCTATCGTATAATAAACGAATCTGGTAAAGTGACTCATCCAAATGAGATCAATTTTAGGCATAATTGCACAAACCTTAACATCACTGAAGATATATAATCCCCTTAAAAGATTTTTTAAACAGTCTGCACAAAGTGTTTCTAGGACTTTAACAAATTTTCATTTTCTTGTACTGGATCTCATAAACAGAAGTGAAAGAATGAGAATGAATGATACTTCTTTGATTTTTGTGTTTTCCCATAAACACATTAAATTATGGAAGACCTAGCACCTATTTTCCAATTGTAGTGCTCAGCAAAATAAAAGAGATCTGGCTTGAACTGTCTGAAAAAAAATTCTTGAAAATGCCTGTCCTGTGTTTCTGATTCAGAAGATCTTGTCACCATTACATTGAAGTTCTACGCTAAAAGCAGTGGACTAAAACTATTTTCCCCCAATTTCTGTATGTCAATCAAATATTTGAATCTGAGGGTTATATTTAGGCAGGGGCTGGGAGGTCTGCTCCTTGTGTACCTTCTTAGCCTTCTTTTCAACGTTTCACTGACTCTCCTCTCCTGATGTCCTCTCTAGCTACCCACCTCCAACCCAGGCCTGCACTTTGGTAGATGTTACTAGCAACCACCAACATTCCATATTCCTCCCTTTCAGGCACATGGAAGGTCAATTTCTGGGGTGAGTGGACCCTGTATCTTTTTCTGGCCAAAAGAGTATGTGGTGGTGAAGAGCTTGTGTGCCTTTCCCCCTTGCTCTTGAACCACAAATGGTATTGAGAAGCTTACATCTTCCAGATACCATAGTTATGAGATGGTAAAGCCTCTGTCACCTGAGTTCCTTGGTGAAAAAGAGTTCTCCACCAATCTGCTTTGCACGTATAACATGACAAAGAGAAACATTTTTGTGTTAAACCAATTAGAGTTTTGGAGTTGTTTTGGAGTTGTTCTCTACTAAGCCAGTCCCAGCCCAACCTAATTGATAAATGCTCTGACACAGGTTATTTCCTACTCTTATTCTTCCCATCAAAAGTTTCTTCATCTTAGCTGGCTGTTTCATTAGATTAGAAAGGGGTTAAAAAATTCCATGTATGTGAAAATATTAATTGCTACTGATGGTAAGAAAGAAGGTAGTGAGTGACAGTAGGTAGGAAAGAAGACAAGGGCGATCAGATGTAACAATACTGTTATCCAAGGAACTAACTGTTGGTAGAACATCAGAGCTCTAAGACTGACTAGTAGGAGAGGATACTTCAGAGGGAGGGCTTTTCCTTATTTCTGCCTGGCGTTCTAATAAAAATGCTAGTGCTTCCTGGTTACCTAAATCTTCCACACCAGTTTTTATGTCTGTGTAAGCTCAGGAGTCAGTTGCTTCTGAAATGGTAGATATTTTAAGTTGTTTAAAGTAAAATTTATTCAAGTATTAATGTGAAGAATAACCATAACTCAAGTTCAGGAAGGTAAAGCTTGTGAGAAATGAGATCTAACATTAACTCCTTGAGTGTGTAAGAAGCAGAAATATTTCATACCCTTTCCTTGCAGCTTTAATTTCCATGGCCGACAACAATGCCCCTACCCCTGGAATTAATAAATAACATTTTGTCATATTTGCTTCAGGCTATTTTTTAAAGAAATAAAACATTATAGTTTTCCCCTTTGTTCTCCTCAAAGGTAATCACAATCACAAATTTTATGTGCATTTTTTAGACTTTTAGTACATATGTAACTATCCATAAACAAGATATATTTTCTTCCCATGTGTTTGAAAAATTATGTAATGCTATCATCCTATACATACTGTTCCATAACTTGCTTTTAAAAAGTAAATAAACATTATATTTTGAGATCTATTCATATTGATCTATCTACTTATTGTTCTATCATTCTATCTAGCTGTGTGTGTGTATTTCGCTTTTGCTGCTTTTTAAGATTATACCAAAATTTATCCATTTCTGTACATGCTATTTTTGGGGGATTGTTTCAAAGTTTTCATCATTACAAATAATGCTGCAAAAATATTCTAAGTTATGTCTTTTTATGAGAGTTTTGTTTGTGTTTTTTATGTTCTTGTTAGAGTATATACCTAGGGATTGAATTGCTGGATTGAAGATTTTGTACATTTTCTATATCACAAGGTACTTCGAAAACGCTTTCATAATTGGTCCTAATGATTTATAGCCCTACCAGCAATGAACCAAAGCTACCTAATCCTCATCAACACTTAGTGTTACAATTTTTTTTGCCAGTCTGATTGGTGTGAAATAGTATTTTGAAAATATTAATGTATGTGAATAGCTTTCCACAGGATTGTGTTAATTGACAATTCAAGTTTCCTTTTCTGGTATTTGTTCAAATCCTTACCATATTTTACTATATTGTTGTGTTTTTATCACATATAAGAGTTTTTAAATTTTTCTTGCTTCAGTTTCCTTATGATATGCGTTTCAAATGTCTTCTTCCAGTGTGTGGCTTGTCCTTATATTTTGTTTGTGATATCCTTAGTGCACAGAGATTTAAATTTTGATCTGGACAAATTAATTCATCTATTCCTTTATAACTCTTATTTTTTTGCCATCCTAAGGCCACAAATATTTCCTACTTTTATTTTTTATATGTAAGTTTTAATACCCTTGGAATTTATATCTGTGTATATTGTTTGGCTAAGAGTCTGATTATATTTTTATTATTATTGTTTAATATGTAAAGCTAATGTCCAAATGCTCTTTTTGGAATAGTTCATTCTTTGATAATGTGTTTTTAATATCCATTTTACAATTTAACAAGTTGATCTATATATATACCTCTGGTTCTGGGATTCCTATTCAGTTCTATTGATTAAACTGTCTTTTTCTACTCTAAAACCACATTGTATTCATTACCATGGCTTTATATAAAAATCTTTATTTCTGGTGGAGCAAGACCTCTGTGTTCTCTGTGGTTTTTTTTTTTTTTCCCCCAAACATATTTGGCTAGCTTTAGAGCTTTTTTCCTCTATATGGATGAATCATAATTATGCTTTTAATTGAAACTGCACTGAATTTATAATGCCCATGGAATTTTGATTTTGTCTACATAATACTAACATATTCAAATAAAGAGTCAGTACGTACTCCAGCCTTTAATGCCAAGACACAAATAGCATGTATATATCACTTCCAAATCTAACTCTCAAGAGATGTGAACCTGTGTTGGAGGTACTTTAGAAAGAAGAGCAGGTGGTTTTTAAAAATGGAAAAGAATTTGGAGACGATTCAATTTTAAAAACAGAAATACGAAATGAGCAAAAAAATATAACCATGGCAGGGAATGAAATGACATCTTATCAGGTATGTGGATGGGGCCAAGGGGATATAGGGAGGGAGTCTCACAAGAATGCTAGTTGCAGTGTTTGATTCTTCAATGTCCTGAAATTGGAAGCTTTTCGAATGTGTTTCAAAGTGGTAACCATTTCCTGCAAATAACAAATAAATTAGTTTCAAAAACCACTGCCAAGTTCAAGCTCTAGAATCTGTCAGTTTAAATGGTCTGTGCCAATGCATTCTTGTATACCCCACTCCCCTCTGCCAGCTTCATTGCTGATTGGATACTGATGGATGGCATTGCTCGGTTCCACAGCAGCACTTTATAAATAACAATGCTGTGATCTACAGCACAATGGCAATGCCTATTTTTGCAGCAGTTGGACTGGCTGGAAACAAATGATTTCCCTACTAGCAGGCCTTTGAATGGATACTGGGCTCTGGATCCATCTTTAATAAATGTGTTGACAAGGTATTAAAACAAGATGTATATGTTTTTATGAATGTGAACATTTTAGGCACACAGCAAATTTACTACTTAAATGCACTTGTGCTAACATAAGTGAAAAAAAATAACTAAATAAAATAAATTGATACCAGGGGAAATGTCAAGCACACTGCACATATTTGTTAGATAAACATTACCGTGTGATGTTAACTATTGTCAGTACTTTATGTCCCTAGCATTTCTCTTTATTATTATACCTGAAGAATATTTATATTTTTTCATAGACTTGTTTAAAAAAAGATACCATGACAAGATTAACAATATTTGGGTGAGAAAAGTTTAACTGTCAAAAATTTGACCGAAATATAAGTCACCAAAATTTTAAGCTTGTCTATTTACAAGGATATGATCACTACTAAACCATAGTGACCATATTAAATGTGACTTATATTAAGCGTAAGTCAAGAATTTACATCAGCTAATTAAGGATTCTGTAACAAGAATGCCAGGTGGCTAGCTAGATTAAAAAGACCCAAGAAATAAATTCCACCAGAACTTTATAATGGATGTTGTAAAAATTGTAGACTATGGTAATTATTAGAGCTGCAAGGGGTTACATTATCATTTTGTCAATTCTTCCAATTTACTAACAACAACACCAAGTACAAGTTATTCTTTAATTCAAAAATTATTGGCGAGGAGAGAAGATGGCGGAAGAGTAAGACGCGGAGATCACCTTCCTTCCCACAGATACAGTAGAAATACATCTACACGTGGAACTGCTCCTACAGAACACCCACTGAACGCTGGCAGAAAATGTCCGACCTCCAAAAAGGCAAGAAACTCCCCCCATACTTGGGTAGGGCAAAAGAAAAAAGAAATAACAGAGACAAAAGAATAGGGACGGCACCTGCACCAGTGGGAGGGAGCTGTGAAGGAGGAAAGATTTCCATGCACTAGGAAGCCCCTTCGCGGGCAGAGACTGCGGGTGGCAGAGGGGGGAAGCTTCGGAGCCACGGAGGAGAGTGCAGCCACAGGGGTGCGGAGGGCAAAGCGGAGAGGTTCCCGCACGGAGGAGCGGTGCCGACCAGCACTCTCCAGCCCGAGAGGCTTCTCTGCTCCCCCGCCGGGGCGGGCGGGGCTGGGAGCTGAGGCTCGGGCTTCGGTCGGATCGCAGGGAGAGGACTGGGGTTGGCGGCGTAAACACAGCCTGAAGGGGTTAGTGCACCACAGCTAGCCGGGAGGGAGCCCGGGAAAAAGTCTGCAGCTGCCGAAGAGGCAAGAGACTTTTTCTTCCCTCTTTGTTTCCTGGTGCGCGAGGAGAGGGGATTCAGAGCGCCGCCTAAACGAACTTCAGAGACGGGCGCGAGCCGCAGCTAACAGCGCGGATCCCACAGCAACAGGGGCGCAGAGGAAAAAGCGGAGAGACTCCCGCACAGAGGCTCGGCGCCGAGCAGCGCTCACCAGCCCGAGAGGCTTGTCTGCTCCCCCGCCGGGGCGGGCGGGGCTGGGAGCTGAGGCTCAGCTTCGGTCGGATCGCAGGGAGAGGACTGGGGCTGGCGGCGTGAACACAGCCTGAAGGGGTTAGCGCACCACAGCTGGCTGGGAGGGAGACCGGGAAAAAGTCTGCAGCTGCCGAAGAGGCAAGAGACTTTTTCTTGCCTCTTTGTTTCGCTGCGCGCAAGGAGAGGGGATTCAGAGCGCCGCCTAAACGAACTCCAGAGAAGGGCGCGAGCTGCGGCGATCAGCGCGGACCCCAGAGACGGGCGTGAGACGCTGGGGCTGCTGCTGCCGCCTCCAAAAAGCCTGTGTGTGAGCACAGGTCACTCTCCACACCGCTCCTCCCGGGAGCCGGTGCAGCCCGCCACTGCCAGGGTCCCATGATCCAGGGACAAATTCCCCGGGAGAACGCACTGCGTGCCTCAGGCTGGTGCAACGTCACGCCGGCCTCTGACGCCGCAGGCTCGCCCCGCCTCCTCTGTACCCCTCCCTCCCCGCGGCCTGAGTGAGCCAGCGCCCCCGAAGCAGCGGCTCCTTTAACCCCGTTCTGTCTGGGCGGGGAATAGACGCCCTCAGGCGACCTACACGCAGAGGCGGGTCCAAATCCAAAGCTGAACCCCAGGAGCTGTGCGAACAGGGAAGAGAAGGGGAAATCTCTCCCAGCAGCCTCAGAAGCAGCGGATTAAAACTCCACAAACAACTTGATGTGCCTGCATCTGTTGAATACCTGAATAGACAACGAATCATCCCAAATTCAGGAGGTGGACTTTGGAAGCAGGATATATTAATTTTTCCCCTTTTCCTTTTTTTTTGTGAGTGTATATGTATATGCTTCTGGGTGAGACTTTGTCTGTATAGCTTTGCTTTACAATAGCTTTATTTTACTTCACTATATTATAGCCTCTTTCTTTCTTTTTTTCTTTCTATTTTTTCTCCCTTTTACTCTGAGCCGTGTGGACGAAAGGCTCTTGGTGCTCCAGCCAGGCATCAGGGCCGTGCCTCTGAGGTGGGAGAGCCAACTTCAGGACACTGGTCCACAAGAGACCTCCCAGCTCCACATAATACCAAACGGCAAAAATCACTCAGAGATCTCCATCTCAACATCAAGACCCAGCATCACTCAATGACCAGCAAGCTACAGTGCTGAACACCCTATGCCAAACAACTAGCAAGACAGGAACACAGCCCCATCCATTAGCAGAGAGGCTGCCTAAAATCATAATAAGGCCACAGACACCCCAAAATACACCACCAGACGTGGATGTGCCCAACAGAAAGACAAGATCCAGACTCATCCACCAGAGCTCAGGCACTAGTTCCCTACACCAGGAAGCCTACACAACCCACTGAACCAACCTTAGCCACTGGGGACAGATACCAAAAACAACGGGAACTACAAACCTGCAGTCTGTGAAAAGGAGACCCCAAACACAGTAAGATAAGCAAAATGAGACGACAGAAAAACACACAGCAGATGAAGGAGCAGGGTCAAAGCACACCAGACTTAACAAATGAAGAGGAAATAGGTAGTCTACCTGAAAAAGAATTCAGAATAATGATAGTAAGGATGATCCAAAATCTTGGAAATAGAATAGACAAAATGCAAGAAACATTTAACAAGGACGTAGAAGAACTAAAGAGGAACCAAGCAATGATGAAAAACACAATAAATGAAATTAAAAATACTCTAGATGGGATCAATAGCAGAATAACTGAGGCAGAAGAAAGGATAAGGGACCTGGAAGATAAAATGGTGGAAATAACTACTACAGAGCAGGATAAAGAAAAAAGAATGAAAAGAACTGAGGACAGTCTCAGAGACCTCTGGGACAACATTAAACACACCAACATTCGAATTATAGGGGTCCCAGAAGAAGAAGAGAAAAAGAAAGGGACTGAGAAAATATTTGAAGAGATTATAGTTGAAAACTTCCCTAATATGGGAAAGGAAATAGTTAATCAAGTCCTGGAAGCACAGAGAGTCCCATACAGGATAAACCCAAGGAGAAACACGCCAAGACACATATTAATCAAACTGTCAAAAATTAAATATAAGGAAAACATATTAAAGGCAGCAAGGGAAAAAAAACAAATAACACACAAGGGAATCCCCATAAGGTTAACATCTGATCTTTCAGCAGAAACTCTGCAAGCCAGAAGGGAGTGGCAGGACATATTTAAAGTGATGAAAGGGAAAAACCTACAACCAAGATTACTCTACCCAGCAAGGATCTCATTCAGATTCGATGGAGAAATTAAAACCTTTACAGACAAGCAAAAGCTGAGAGAGTTCAGCACCACCAAACCAGCTTTATAACAAATGCTAAAGGAACTTCTCTAGGCAAGAAACACAAGAGAAGGAAAACACCTACAATAACAAACCCAAAACATTTAAGAAAATGGGAATAGGAACATACATATCGATAATTACCTTGAATGTAAATGGATTAAATGCTCCCACCAAAAGACACAGGCTGGCTGAATGGATACAAAAACAAGACCCATATATATGCTGTCTACAAGAGACCCACTTCAGACCTAGAGACACATACAGACTGAAAGTGAGGGGATGGAAAAAGATATTCCATGCAAATGGAAATCAAAAGAAAGCTGGAGGAGCAATTCTCATATCAGACAAAATAGACTTTAAAGTAAAGACTATTACAAGAGACAAAGAAGGACACTATATAATGATCAAGGGATCGATCGAAGAGGAAGCTATAACAATTGTAAATATTTATGCACCCAACATAGGAGCACCTCAATACATAAGGCAAATACTAACAGCCATAAAAGGGGAAATCGACAGCAACACAATCATAGTAGGGGACTTTAATACCCCACTTTCACCAATGGACAGATCATCCAAAATGAAAATAAATAAGGAAACACAAGCTTTAAATGATACATTAAACAAGATGGACTTAATTGATATTTATAGGACATTCCACCCAAAAACAACAGAATACACATTTTTCTCAAGTGCTCATGGAACATTCTCCAGGATAGATCATATCTTGGGTCACAAATCAAGCCTTGGTAAATTTAAGAAAATTGAAATCGTATCAAGTATCTTTTCCGACCACAACGCTGTGAGACTAGATATCAATTACAGGAAAAGATCTGTAAAAAATACAAACACATGGTGGCTACACAATACATTACTTAATAACGAAGTGATTACTGAAGAAATCAAAGGGGAAATAAAAAAATACCTAGAAACAAATGACAATGGAGATACGACGACCCAAAACCTATGGGACGCAGCAAAAGCAGTGCTAAGAGGGAAGTTTATAGCAATACAAGCCTACCTCAAGAAACAGGAAACATCTCGAATAAACAACCTAACCTTGCACCTGAAGCAATTAGAGAAAGAAGAACAAAAAAACCCCAAAGCCAGCAGAAGGAAAGAAATCATAAAGATCAGGTCAGAAATAAATGAAAAAGAAATGAAGGAAACAATAGCAAAAATCAATGAAACTAAAAGCTGGTTCTTTGAGAAGATAAACAAAATTGATAAACCATTAGCCAGACTCATCAAGAGAAAAAGGGAGAAGACTCAGATCAATAGAATTAGAAATGAAAAAGGAGAAGTAACCACTGACACTGCAGAAATACAAAAGATCATGAGAGATTACTACAAGCAACTCTATGCCAATAAAATGGACAACCTGGAAGAAATGGACAGATTCTTAGAAATGCACAAACTGCCGAGACTGAACCAGGAAGAAATAGAAAATATGAACAGACCAATCACAAGCACTGAAATTGAAACTGTGATTAAAAACCTTCCAACAAACAAAAGCCCAGGACCAGATGGCTTCACAGGTGAATTCTATCAAACATTTAGAGACGCGCTAACACCTATCCTTCTCAAACTCTTCCAAAATATTGCAGAGGGAGGAACACTCCCAAACTCATTCTACGAGGCCACCATCACCCTGATACCAAAACCAGACAAAGATGTCACAAAGAAAGAAAACTACAGGCCAATATCACTGATGAACATAGATGCAAAAATCCTCAACAAAATACTAGCAAACAGAATCCAACAGCACATTAAAAGGATCATACACCATGATCAAGTGGGGTTTATTCCAGGAATGCAAGGATTCTTCAATATACGCAAATCAATCAATGTCATACACCATATTAACAAATTGAAGGAGAAAAACCATATGATCATCTCAATAGATGCAGAAAAAGCTTTCGACAAAATTCAACACCCATTTATGATAAAAGCCCTGCAGAAAGTAGGCATAGAGGGAACTTTCCTCAACATAATAAAGGCCATATATGACAAACCCACAGCCAACATTGTCCTCAATGGTGAAAAACTGAAACCATTTCCACTAAGATCAGGAACAAGACAAGGTTGCTCACTCTCACCACTATTATTCAACATAGTTTTGGAAGTGTTAGCCACAGCAATCAGAGAAGACAAAGAAATAAAAGGAATCCAAATCGGAAAAGAAGAAGTAAAGCTGTCACTATTTGCAGATGACATGATACTATACATAGAGAATCCTAAAGATGCTACCAGAAAACTCCTAGAGCTAATCAATGAATTTGGTAAAGTAGCAGGATACAAAATAAATGCACAGAAATCTCTTGCATTTCTATACACTAATGACGAAAAATCTGAAAGTGAAATTAAGAAAACACTCCCATTTACCATTGCAACAAAAAGAATAAAATATCTAGGAATAAACCTGCCTAAGGAGACAAAAGACCTGTATGCAGAAAATTATAAGACACTGATGAAAGAAATTAAGGATGATACAAATAGATGGAGAGATATACCATGTTCCTGGATTGGAAGAATCAACATTGTGAAAATGACTCTACTACCCAAAGCAATCTACAGATTCAATGCAATCCCTATCAAACTACCCATGGCATTTTTCACAGAACTAGAACAAAAAATTTCACAATTTGTATGGAAACACAAAAGACCCCGAATAGCCAAAGCAATCTTGAGAACGAAAAATGGAGCTGGGGGAATCAGGCTCCCTGACTTCAGACTATATTACAAAGCTCCAGTAATCAAGACAGTTTGGTACTGGCACAAAAACAGAAATATAGATCAATGGAACAGGATAGAAAGCCCAGAGATAAACCCACACACATATGGTCACCTTATCTTTGATAAAGGAGGCAAGCATATACAGTGGAGAAAAGACAGCCTCTTCAATAAGTGGTGCTGGGAAAATTGGACAGGTACATGTAAAAGTATGAAATTAGAACACTCCCTGACACCATGCACAAAAATAAACTCAAAATGGATTAAAGACCTAAGTGTAAGGCCAGACACTATAAAACTCTTAGAGGAAAACATAGGCAGAACACTCTATGACATACATCACAGCAAGATTCTTTTTGACCCAGCTCCCAGAGAAATGGAAATAAGAACACAAATAAACAAATGGGACCTAATGAAACTTAAAAGCTTTTGCACAGCAAAGGAAACCATAAACAAGACCAAAAGACAACCATGAGAATGGGAGAAAATATTTGCACATGAAGCAACTGACAAAGGATTAATCTCCAAGATTTACAAGCAGCTCATGCAGCTCAATAACAAAAAAACCAACAACCCAATCCAAAAATGGGCAGAAGACCTAAATAGACATTTCTCCAAAGAAGATATACAGATGGCCTACAGACACATGAAAGAATGCTCAACATCATTAATTATTAGAGAAATGCAAATCAAAACTACAATGAGATATCATCTCACACCGGTCAGAATGGCCATCATCAAAAAATCTAGAAACAATAAATGCTGGAGAGGGTGTGGAGGAAAGGGAACACTCTTGCACTGTTGGTGGGAATGTAAATTGATACAGCCACTATGGAGAACAGTATGGAGGTTCCTTAAAAAACTAAAAATAGAACTACCATACGACCCAGCAATCCCACTACTGGGCATATACCCTGAGAAAACCATAGGTCAAAAAGAGTCATGTACCAAAATGTTCATTGCAGCTCTATTTACAATAGCCAGGACATGGAAGCAACCTAAATGTCCATCGACAGATGAATGGATAAAGAAGATGTGGCACATATATACAATGGAATATTACTCAGCCATAAAAAGAAATGAAATGGAGGTATTTGTAATGAGGTGGATGGAGTTAGAGTCTGTCATACAGAGTGAAGTAAGTCAGAAAGAGAAAAACAAATACAGTATGCTAACACATATATACGGAATCTAAGGAAAAAAAAAAAAAAAAAAAAGGCCATGAAGAACCTAGTGGCAAGACGGGAATAAAGACACAGACCTACTAGAGAATGGACTTGAGGATATGGGGAGGGGGTGGGGTGAGATGTGACAGGGTAAGAGAGTGTCATGGACATATATACACTACCAAATGTAAAATAGATAACTAGTGGGAAGCAGCCGCATAGCACAGGGAGATTAGCTCGGTGCTTTGTGACCACCTAGAGGGGTGGGATGGGGAGGGTGGGGGGGAGGGAGATGCAAGAGGGAAGAGAAATGGGAACATATTGTATATGTATAACTGATTCACTTTGTTATAAAGCAGAAGCTAACACACCATTGTAAGGCAATTATACTTCAATAAAGATGTTTAAAAAAAAAATTATTGGCAAGATCACTTTAGTGTCATGGTGCACGACTCCCTCTCCTGTCATGAGTGAGACCTCCTTCCTGTACATGTGGAGGCCCTCAACAATAAACTACAAATACCTCAAAATGCTATGACTCTGTCGCACTGTCTTGCTTATAGGCTTTTGCAAATATCCCTTTACTTTAGAATACCGTTTCCTCCACCACCTAATTCATGCTGATAACCTCCTACTTCTAGTTGGATAAAAATAGGAATTAGGTGGTCCAGTGGTTAAGAATCCGCCTTTCAATGCAGGGGATGTGGGTTCGATTCCTGGTCGGGGAACTAAGAGCCCACATGCCGTGGGGCAACTAAGCCCATGCGCCGCAAGCCCACATGCCACAACTAAAGAGAAGCCCACGTGCCGCAACTAGAGAAGCCTGCATGCCACAATGAAAGATCCCGAGTGCCGCAACTAAGACCCGACACAGCCAAATTAAAAAAAAAAAAATGGTGTAAAAAAAAAACAGGAATTAGTAACATTTATGACATGCTTACTATATGCCAAAGTTCTAAGCATATGACATCACTTTACTCATTAAACCCTCATATTGACCTAACAAAGCATATATTATCACCCCCGTTTGACAGATGGGAAAACTGAGACACTGAAAACTTAAATAACTTGAACAAGAACACAAAGTCAGATTATCAGATTAAAGCTCAGGCAATATACCTCCAGGGCAGGATATTATGATCTGTATGTTACCCTGGCACCACAGATTCAGCTCATACTTCATTTACTGTTCAAACTCTTCTCCTGTCCAGGAAATCTCTTTTCTGAGCTCCCACAGAGACCACTATATATAGCATCTTCCATGGTACATATTAGTAGATTTTGTTTTGGCTCTCCTACTGTGATCTTCTTGAAGGCAATGAGCAGCATTTTATAGTATTAAGAGTTTGGACCTGGCACTGGACAGACCTGGATTTGATCCCAGGTTTATCACTTAAAATGTGACCTTGGTAAATTCCTTAACCTATTAGAGCTCAGTTTTTATCATCTATAAATTGGGGATAATAATAGTTGATTCATCATAATGTTATATTAGAAGGATTAAGTGCATTAAGCACATTGTTGCTCAATATATATTAGCTGTTATAAAAATTATTACTTGTAGCCTCTAAGTTTATCATAATTGTAGATGCATATTTGTTGCATAAATAGGGCTATGAGGGACACAAATGAACCAGATTATATTCTGAATTTACCGACTAGTGACACCCTTGTTTCATGGACTGTGGAGCTTAACCTTCAACATAGAGAAGTATCTCTCCCTTAGCTATGCTTTCTTCAGCTTAGGGTCCTCCTGGTAATGCACTTGTCATTTTAGTTGATATATCAACTCAGGCCACCTAGGATATTATTTAGGTCACAGGGAATGGATATGTTTTTTTAATGCACTGATGTTTTCTGAACTGAAGGAAGGCTGGACCTAGAGAGAACTGAGTCCTTTAAATAGCTCATTGAAGTAGGGGGAAGGACCTATTGTAGAGGGGCGATCTGAGCCACTGAGTTGCTACATGACCTTCAAGGTATTATTCCACTTTTGCCCTAGAAAAAAGGAAAACAAAACTACAAAACTTTTGCTTCCCTTCATCCATCGCCCCTAGTGTGACTGTATGTGTGTCTGTGTGTGCTGAGATGTGGCCACGCATCACCTTCGTCAATGAGGTTTGGGAGAGCTGGCTTAGTACTGCGGTGGGAGGTCAGAGTCGCAGTTCTTAAGTTTTTGCCTTTAAAAATATGACCTTTCAGTGATAAAACTGTAACTTATATAAACAAACAAACATGTGAGAAAGCAAGGCAAAAAGGAATGACCCTCTCTAAAAAGAATGACGCTGTTAATGAGAAAACACATTACGGATCCAGTGTCAAAGCACAAGGTACTCACCAGTATCCTCAGCATCAGTGTCCCAGTGCACTCTGAAGCTGTGATGAACATCATGGTGTGAGCAGATACCCAGAAAAGTGAGGAACCCCCAGTGGGGTTTTCTGAGTGTATTGTATGAGGTCCGGCACTTATAAGTCTCCATGACCCATCTACAGTAGTCCCCCATTATCCGTGGTTTTGCTGTCCGCGGTTTCAGTTACCCAGGATCAATCCTGGTCCAAAAATATTACACGGAAAATTCCAGAAATAAACGATCCATAAGTTTTAAACTGAGCGGCGTTCTGAGGAGCTTGCGTGATGAAATCTCGCGATGTTCCCGCTAGGTCCCGCCCCAAACGTGAATCTTCCTTTTGTCCGGCGTATCCCGCCGGTCAGTCACTCAGTGACGCAGCTGGTTATTATATCGACCGTGGGGGTGTTACAGTGCTTGGTTCAACTAACTCTTATTTTACCTAATCATGGCCTCATGGCCCCAAAGCATAAGAGTAGTGACGCTGGTAATTCGGATATGCCGAAGACAAGCCGTAAAGTGCTGTCTTTAAGTGAAAAGGAGCAAGTTCTCGACTTAATAAGGAAAGAAAAAAATTGTATGCTGAGGTTGCTGAGACCTACGGTAAGAACGAATCTTCTGTCTGTGAAATTGTGAAGAAGGAAAAAGAAATTCATGCTAGTTTTACTGTTGCACCTTAAACTGCAAAAGTTACAGCCACAGTGTGTGAGTGCTTCGTTAAGATGAAAAAAGGCATTACATTTGTACAATAAGATATTTTGAGAGAGAGAGCGACCACGTTCACATAACTTTTATTACAGTATATTGTTGTAATTGTTCTATTTTATTTATTTTTTTATTGTTAATCTCTTACTGTGCCTAATTTACAAAATAAGCTTTATCATAGGTATGTATGTACAGGAAAAAAAAACAGTATGTATAGGGTTCGGTACTATCCACAGTTTAAGGCATCCGCTGGGGGTCTTGGAATATATCCCCTGTGGATAAACGGAACTACTGCATTCTCCACATATCCCCCAGAATAATCTTTTTGAAATTGGTATATAGCCTATCATGCTTCTGTTTGAATCTCTTCAATGGCTTTCCATTGTTTCTTGCACTATGAATGCACTAGAAAGTCATGCTATGACCCACGAGGTCTTCCGTTATCCAGACCGTGCTTCCCTTTGCAATGTCATTCACTGCGCTTCTAAGTATGCTCCCAGACCCAGGGGCCTCTTTTAAGTTGCTCAGTGCACCCCGACTTTTCCTAAGTCAGGGTTGCGACACAAGCTGTTCCCTCCTCTCTTTAAGGTATCCATTTAAATGGTATCTCAGAGAGGCCTTCCCCAGCCACCTTACCCCTCTACAGCCTATTCTGTATCATTAGCCCAATTCATATCTCTATAAAACTCTTCATAATTTGAATTATGGGTTTTTGTTTGTCTATATTTGTGTATGGTATTTCTTCTCTATTAGACTATAAGCTCCAAGAGGGACCTTAATCTGCCTTGTTTATCGCTGTATAACCAACACTTAGCTTACTGTATAGAACACAGTGCGTAGGTAGGTGTTCAGTAGCGTTTGTTGAGTGAAGAATGAGTGATTGATTAGTTCTAGTCTAGTCTCATAGATATCTGTTAGGCGATCGCCTTTTTCTCCTTGCTCTGGCAAGTGCCTGAAGCCAATTTTGAGAAGGACTCCAAATGGCAGTATGTCTGAATTCTGGTGAAGGTGTAGACTGAGTGGCTAATGTATATTTATGTGCAAGGCACTCTGCGGGATGCACAGGTGAGCTAGATGTGATCTCTTTCCTGTCCCATGTTACAATTTAGGGTATGGGAGTGTTCCTCTAAATAGATAAGTCTAGTGTGAGTGTGGCAGACAGGTCAGCACCATGTGTTAAGTACGGTTGTGCTACTGTGTTCTAAGGGCTATGAGGGAATATAGGTAATACTTGGATTTTTAAAATAGCACTCTGAAGGCAGTGAGTCTATAGGCTTTTTAATTTAAACTGGTCTCTATGTGCAATGGGCTTTATGCATCTTTAGGTTTACATGCCATTACAAAACTCTAGAGTGGGACTGGTAAATTCATCTGTCTGCCATTCCCTTACTAAGTCAGAAAATATTCTTTGATCTCCCGCAGAGGAACAGGCACTGTGCCTAGTGCTCTAGGCACCAGGGATATTGCTGTGAATAAGAGAGACTAGCTCCCTGCTCTCACAATGCCCTTACATTCGTGCGAGAAAGACAGACCTTAAATAAGAACTATAATGTCAGATTTTGAAAAGTATAATGACAGAAGGAGAGCAATGAGATGCAGAACCACCGTGGGGACTGGGGGTGGGTCACTTTAGGTAGGCTGATGAGGAGAGGCCTCCTTAAACATGTGACATTTGACCTGAGGCTTGGGGGATGACCAGGCGCTGCTCATAGGAGAGCTTAGAGGAAGAGCCTTCCATTCAGAGAGGGGCAAAAGTAAGACCCCTGAGGTAGGACAGGGCCGTGTGTGTGAAAGACAGGGAAACCAGTATAGTTGAGCCTAGTGGGGATGAGAGTGAGAGGAGGTCACAGAGATAGATCACGTAGGGTCTTATGGGCTGTGCATAAGAGTTTGAATTTGACTCTTAGCAAGAGTAAAGGGAAGTTATGGAAGTGTAAGTACACGAGTGACAGAACCTGATTTATATTTTCAAAGGGTTATTGCCCTAAAAAGAAGAGGTTGTAAAGGGAGCATGAGTAAAATAAAGGACTTGATCTTTGAGATCACTGTTAGACATGTATGTCCATTTATGATAACACAATTTAGCAGATGTGTGTTGAGTAACCTCTGTGTGCCAAGCACTGTGCAGGAAGAAAAAGTTGGTGCTGCTGGATTTCATCAACAATATGACTGGGTTTTTCTCTAGGGACATGACTGCCATATTTTTCAAAACTGATGTCTTCATTCATTTTCAATTTCCTTTCCATGATTAGCTAAATCAAAAGCAAATGTTTGGGGTCCTTTTAACCTGCTCACCTCAAACCCTCTTTCTCTTTCTGAACAGGCCTGTAATTTCCCAAAGTGGTGCGTGGCTGTGGCATATAGTACTTATCCTGAAGAAGCAGGTTCTGCTGGGGGTTCATGCTCGAGTCCATTTTTCTTATCTTTCTCAAATGGCCAAAGTTAACTGATTTGAAAGGGCCTCATTTTAAATTACATTCATTCAGTGAAAACAGAAATTAACACTTAGAGACATCTATATGCTAATGATTGTAGCTCAGGGAATTCACTTCTAACCTTTTCAAAAGGCGCTGGTAAAGAGCCATTTCACTTGAAAGCAACTTAGTAAAACTGGTAGATTAATTAAATACTATAAAATTTCTTTAAAAATCTTTATTTCACTTATCATTTATGCTATTATTTTTTTCTTTTTTATGTGAGTTACCTTGGCTCGGGTCGTGCCTTCTAGGACATATTATTTAGCAGATTATTTGACATGAATAATGCAAAATCCAAGAACGTTAATGTAATGTCATGAGTTTGGAAGATAGTAAAAGAACAAAAGACAAACAAAGGAAATCTGTTCATCAAGGCCACTGCTAGCTCACATCACAGCTTTGAGCAAATGTTTTTTTTAAAGTGGCCTTCTTTTGTCAGTGAAGCCCTGAGTGAGGGCACAAGCCCAGGTTTGGTGGATGAAGTCTGGGTGCAAAGCTTCACTTGCCCCTTCGGTTACATGCACTTGCACAGTGAACAGATTGCACAGATGTATATGACATCCTTTTGTGGCTCTGTCTCATCTCTGTATCTTACGTATT
This sequence comes from Eschrichtius robustus, assembly GCF_028021215.1. Lineage (NCBI taxonomy): Eukaryota > Metazoa > Chordata > Mammalia > Artiodactyla > Eschrichtiidae > Eschrichtius > Eschrichtius robustus. The sequence goes on from NC_090828.1 coordinate 67,973,107, forward strand.
TGTATTTACTTACCTTCATCCATGATTCAAGGTCTTTAAATTATATTATCAGAGAGACACAGGCTTTTCCCTAGTCTACCTATACCCTGAAGAGTAAAATCTACTCAGGATTATGGAGTATGATACATTTTGTTGAACTGCATGAAAGGAGATCATGTACTTAAGCAGGGAAGTCCCTTCAAGGGGATAGATTAATTAAGTCAAAAGGACGTGGTGTTGTTTTCACACCCAGCATGTTCTTTCTGTCTTCTGAATAAGTAGCAGTAGTTTAGGGCATGAGGTTTTACAGTCAGATTTGCTTGTGAATCTGAGTTCTGCCTGACATTTACTGGTTGTATAACTTTGAGCATGTTATTTAACTCTTGGAGACCCAGTTTTCTCATCTGTAAAATGGGTACAATAATACTGGGAGAATTATATGAGGAAATGCATGTAAAGTGCTTGGTAAGATGCTAGGCACAGAGTAAGTACTCAGTAGAGGGTAGTGCTTGCAGTGCTGAGGATAAATTAAAAAAAGAAACAATTGGAAATATTGCTGCTTTCAGAAGCTGTACTCTAGAAAATGATTCCCAAATTAAGTTGAAATAAGGACACTCATATCTAAGCTGACAATGTTGTATGGCTCTTTTGCTAAGTACTGTATCCTTAGTCATGCTTACCTCATACTTTATTTCTCCTTGACCCATGTCCTCAAAAGTAGCATTCTATAATCATCAAAAGGAATCATATCAATAAATTAGTCCATGGTATATTTATTTTTATTACTCCTGCAATGTTATACAACTGTAAAATTGGATAAGTTTTGACCTGTATTTACACCCATGAAACCTTCACCACAAAGTAATAAACATAATAAACACCCCCCAAAGTTTCTTTGTGCATTTTTGCAGTCCCTCCTTTTATCCTCCCATCCTCACCCCCACCAAACCCCCTTCCCATCTCTAGAAAACCACTGATACGCTTTCTTTCACCATAGATTAGTTTGCATTTTCTAATTTTATATAAATGGATTCGTACAGTAGGAACTCTTTCTTTTTTGCTGTCGTTTTGATCTGGCTTCTTTCGCTCAGCGTAATTATCTCGAATTTTATTTTCAGGGTAAATATTTTGACCTCAGCGAAGGCATCTTTTCTATATAAGCAGCATCCATGTTGTTGTGTGTATTAACAATTTATTCCTTTTTCTTGCTGAGTAGTATTTCATTCTATAGATATTTCACGATTTATTTATCCTTTCAATAATAAATGTTGATAAACATTTGGACCGTTTCCAGGTTTCAGATATTACAAATAAATTTGCTGTGAATATCCAAATATCAATACAAGTCTCTGTATGGACACATGCTTTCATTTCTCTTGGGGAAATATGTAGGAGTGGAATGACTAGATCATACAATAAGTGTATATTTCACTTTTGTCGAACTGTTTGCCAAAGTGGATGTGCCATTTCATGTTCTCTCTATTGGTGTCTGAGAGTTCTAGCTGCTCCATAGCTTCACCAACACCGAGTCAGCTTGGCCTTTTTAATTTTAGCCACGAGTGATATAGTGGCATCTTATTGTGATTTTAATTTACCTAATGACTGTCACGTGCTTCTTTGACATCCTTATATCCTCTTTGGTGAAGTGACTATGCAGATATTTTGCTCCCCTCTTACATTGGATTGTTTGTTTTCTTATTATTGAATTTTGAGAATTTTATATATGTATACGCACACATACATACTTTGGATACAAATCCTGTAACAGAAATGTGATTTGCAAATATTTTCTCCCTGCTGTGGCTGCTTTTTTATTCTCTTGGTGATGTCTTTGAAGGGATGTTCTTAATTTTGATGAAGTCCAATTTATCAATTTTATCGTTCGTGGTTCATGGATTTTTGCCTAAGTCAAGTTTACAGAATTTTTCCTATGCTTCCTTCTGGAAGTTTTTTGGGTTTAGGTTTTACATTTAGGTCCATGATCCATTTTGAGTAAAAATATTTATATGGTGAAAGATCTGGATCAGTGTTCATCTTTTTGGATATGAATATTCAGTTGTCCCAGTAGTTTTGTTGAGAACACTATTCTTTCTGCACCAGATTGCCTTTGCACCTTTTTCAAAAATCACTTGATCATATATGCATGGATCTACTTCTGGACTGTCCATCTATTGATATTTTTAAGGCTGTGTTATATTTTGTAACCTTTTAATTCTCAAAGCAGTTTGCTGAGCGCCATTCCATCAGTCTCCTGCTCCTTCCCTGTAGCTCAAGTAGACAATTCAGTTTAATTTTCTCTTTCAGTGAAATTTAGCCAAGGTGAATTTAGCCAGTGATTTAAAATGGATCTAAGGCCTCTCTCTACCCTTTAATAGTTTTGTTTCCTATTTTTAATTTTTATTTGGTTTGTGCTTTTTTTGGGTGGGGGGGGCGGTGTGTGTGTGATGAAAATACCTTGACAAACTGTTTTCTGTTGCATACAAACCTATCGAAATTGGCACAAATCATCAAATTGCTCATGGTGGGGTGGGGGGTGGCAGTGGAAGAATCAAAGGAAGGACCTAAAATAAACACAAACCCTTTCTAAAGGATTCCTGCTAATGAATGTGTCCATTCCTAAATTATAGCTAATATTTCTCCATCCTCTGCCATATCACAGAAGGAAAATGTTCACTTTTGCTTTAGACATTCTTGAAAGCAGAGGCACGCCAGAAATCCCAGGACAAGATCCAACTGAGCCTGCTTGAGAACAGGGCTTTCTCAGGTAGGATTCCACTTGTAAATCCCACTGTCAAACTGTGACAGTCAGTCTCAGAAGAGGAAAGAGCCGGTCTAAGGGAGGAGAGTGTGTGGCTAAGTGTGAGGCAGGGAAGGTGGTTATCAGCCCTTTAATAGGTCCAAGCTGATTGGCGAGCTCCTTGTTGATGCTAATGAGGCTATTTTTATACTGATAGCTATATTATTCCCAGCAATTGTCATGGTTACATGGACAAAAGGAGAAGGCGAATGATAAACTTTCTGAATAAAGGAGATGGCATGAAATTGGAATCATTTATTCCAACAACAAAAACAGGTCCTTTCTAAGATGAGTTAATGAACTCTGTTTTACCCCCGAGGCTATAATCCTCCACTGACATCAGTCTCCTCATCTGTTAAAATGAGGGGGTTGGACTAGGTGATCTCTAAGGTCCCTTCCAGCGCTGAATATTCTGTGATTCTATGATTACTTAATCTATTTCTCAGTGACTGGAGGTTTTGCATTTACTATATGTAGAAACAAAGGGGACTTTTAACTTGGAAAATTTGATTTTTATTTGCATCACAAGCTGTATTTCAAAATAGAGAAGGAATGGAGATGTATGAGTTAAAGAAATTGGTCTCTAATATATTTTGGACCATGTATAGTAACCTGCCTATTTAGTGATGCATTGTGGGAGTAGGGCATGGAAGCATTAAAAAATCCTGCTAGTCCTGGTTAAAAGAGCAATTTCAAATTCACGATAGGTAAGTTCTTCTCTCAAGAATAGCATGATATCTGTGTTAACTCTACTCCTCTTTCAAAATGGTTCTCAAACACAGTTTGGCAGCATGCGTCCAACTAAGAGGTAGATGTGTTCTTTACTTGCCATTTGTCAAACTGTGCCCGACCAAACCAGGATGCTCCTCTCCCGAATTGAGCAGACCCTGTGAAGACATTAAAAGAATATATCAGAATACTCCAGACAGGAATCTGCAAGCATATTATTAAGGTTGTTATGTATCTGGGCCAAAAATGGGCAGGACTTCATTTTATTCCATCATGTTTTCATATCATAGAATCTATAGAGAATGATCATAATGTTGAAATCAACTACCTGAAAGTGTTAGCTCATTAATCCCCTATTTTCATTCGTAAAATACCTATATTTCTTCCAGTCTATGTGAACTATTTTAGGAAAAAGGCCAAAAAGTTTAGAGTCTATGTATACAGTTTTAGTCTTAGCATAGAGAACCTCTGTAGCCCTGTCCTCAAGGAACTTACAGTCTTCTTGGAGAGAGAAGACCTGATTAGTGGTGCATGATAATGAGTGTCCTTGGGGGGCAGGGACGGGGAGGGGGAGAGGACATGTTCACACTTCAGGTGCTTAATGCCACCCTATGTCAGGTATTGGGCATGGCACACACTGTGAAAAAAGATCATATCATTTCTGTTCTACGGATTAAAACACTGAGTCTCAGGGGATTAAAACAAGAAACACAAAAGCCATGGTTGCACATCTAATAAACTTTTGATCTAGGGTTTGAATCCTGGTTCGTCTGATACCAAGGCTTGTCCTATTTCCTCAGCACCGGGCATGGCAAACAGGTTTCATCTCACCTGCTCATGCTAAGCAAGTGATGGGACTACGTGGAGTGTTGATTGAGAAAGTTTCTGAGTGTGCATCTGGGATCAGAGGGAAGTGCCTTGGTCTATTGTGATGTAGCATGGATTCTCGAAATTTCCCATACTTGCCCTGGCACCTGCTGGCCAAATGAGTGGCACACACCTTAATTACTGAAGAATGAAAAGAGAAGAAAAGAAAAGAAAGCTCAGCAGAGTCTGCATGTTCAGGGAAATTTTCTTAGAAAAGCTGGGAGATACACCAGCCTTGATAAATGGGTAGAATTTGGACAAGTGGTCAGAAAGCAAACCAGCAGTCCAGAAAGAGTTTGAGAAGCGGAACAACAAATGAGCAGACCTTTAAGGCAAAGATTTTGTCATTTTTACGAAGCTGAGACACTTGCCTTCACGCCTGTGTTTACCGCGGGGCAGTGGAATACAAGCAGATTGTTTAAACGGGTTCAAAGCCTTTTCACATTTACACCGCTTGAACAATCTTTCTGTGTTTCATTAGTTGCCAGTAAGTTATCCCTTTGTTTCTGTGTTTGGTTTTATGGATTCTATTGTTGTAATGATGAGAGCACAGGGAAACCATGTAATGACGGGGAAGCACTCGCTGGAGGAAAGAAAAAACACTTTGAAGCAGTGGGGCTCCCTGGCTACATCTGGGCACAATGCCAGCTTTTCTCTAGCTGAGGAGCTTACCACAGAAACAGCTGGCAGTGGCTATTTCACCTGTAATAAAGACAACTCAGCAGACTAATCAATGATTTAATAATTATATCAGTGAAACAGGTTATTTGAATGGTTTCGGAGGATTCAAGCCCCCCTCTGCAGTTAGATGCTGGCTTTCAGAACAGCCTCGCCTTCTTCAACAGACTCACAGCTTTCCCTCCAGTACTTTTATTTTAAGACTCTCCTGGTTGCAACTTTTATACCAAAATATACTGGAACAGCAAATACCCCTTAGACTTGTGTTTATAGACACTTACGGAAGCGCCAGGAAATTCCAGTGAGTGAATAGAGCCTTTCCCTACTTTATCTATCTAGGTTTGTAGAATCTGTCCCTGATGGCAGTCCTGTCCCATTGGGGGTCGTAGAGCATCTTTTCTTCAAATGAGCTGCTGTTTCCCAGGGTGCGTCACAGTTTGGTCTGGCTGAGGGGGTTTTGTCAGAAAGAGTATATATTAGGTTCCATTGCATTTTGGGTTTTCTTTACTCTCTCCTTCTTTCTCTTGTGAGGTGTTCTCAAACTCAGTCAAGGTTTTATCCAGTTATGAGTAGGGTTTCCTATAGAGGATCTGGATGACTTTTTCCTCCCCATTTACCACTGGTCAGATGAACAGATGCAGTAAAATGTAGGGGCACTCAGTCTTGGCGTGTCCTGGCATGCACAGTAGACTCCTGGCACGCAGGGTAGTGTGGGGTGGCTGGTGGCCACGGATGTTCTCGTGATCACATTGCTGCCAGTCCCTCCCCAGGGAGTTTTCATAGCACTTTTTCTACCTTTTCTTTTTCACGTCATACAAAGTGATGTAATTGTCTGTTATCTAATCTCTCACATGTTAGTTCAACCTTGTAGATTTTAGGAATCTAAGCATTAATTATATTAGGTCCATTAGAATGAAGTCTTCCTTGGTGGTAAGCCTATCATGACATTTGGCTTCGATGAGGAAAAACAATAAGGGGTATACATCATTGTGTACCCAGCTCTACTTGTAGGTAGGTATCCAGGATCTCAGACAGGGACTCAGATATATTAAAAAAATAATTAGGACCTTCCCCCCACCAGCAAGTATAAACAGGCTTAAAATTTTATAAAGGATCTGCTCTGGGTCCCCTTCCCAAAGCCAGGTTCCAGTGATTTGTTAAAGATACCAAACTCCTGCAGTCCTGGGAACAGGCTGCCTGGCCCCAGTTGCTGGTGATTCCCTTTACAGTTTGAGCAGTTTTTGTTTGTTATATTCAACTGTGGACCCTAATGCCCAAATAGAAAAGTCCCACTCAACATTCTGATATGTATAATGGCCCCAGGCAAATTTTCCATATCTGGAAGTATATTTGTGTTGTATTATTTTAAAAACACCCCTCTACTATCATTCTCCTCATCCCTGGTTTATCCTGGGTCCCATTAATTAAGGGCCTAATCTGTGAGAAGATTGTGTCACTTTTTAAAGTATATGCATTTTAATGGGTTTGCTTAAGGCCTGAAAAAGATTCAAGACACAAAGGATTGAGTTGATAATGGTGGGATTTCAGGCAGTATGACAGGTATTGAGAGATATACTTTTGGCCAGAGGCCCTGCCTCACTCCATCCAAATTTCACAAAATAGACAGTTATATACTCCATAAGCAAATGGGCAATACCTTTTTCTTCTTTTTTCCCTTCATAATTTTGACATAAGCTAGGCAGTGGAAAGCAGGTACTAGCTGGTAGTATCCATTATGTATGGGGGCCAATTTTATTAAGGATCTAGGAAATCCCTCCCTTGGTGGCATATTTAGAAAGTACTATTGGCATCCCGTCCCTCCGTGTTACCAGTGAATGACATGTCAATGTCTTGATGCCTGATCTTAATTATTCACTCTCTGCCATTTCCAGAGCCCTGAGATGGCTTTCGTCTGTGCTGACACATGGAATATAGCAAAGAGCATTAGTGGCTTCCAAATATGACTACAAAAATAAAAATAGAAATTACATGTATATATTTATAAAAAACATATACATATATACACACCTCTCTACATATGTATATGTATAGAAATACATATGTATGCAAGTTTAACCTTTATATATATGTATAGGTTGATCATAAAACCAGTTTAGCGGCATCTAGCATATGTAGTAGGAGCATCTTCTTATTCATACGTGTAAGAAACCACAGTGACTTTTCTTTCCTGACCATCTTCCAGAGAGCACACTGGAGTATTTAAATGTTATCTATTCATATTTATGCAATGTTTTCTATTACATAATTTGTAGAGCATTCTTTAGAGGATAAAATGAGGTGATAGATTTGATTGAAGATTATAAGTTGTAAACTGAAAAATATATGTCATAAATTCAACTATGATGATTTTCATGTTATCCATTTGGTCTCAAGTTTTGGATTACAGCTTCCTAGGCATTAGGGCTAATGTTAGTTGGATTTTCACTGTGAGTGCCAGAATGGCACCATAATGAAAAAAGCTCAAACACAGTGAAGAGGAGGGAACAGTGAATGCCACAGAGCTTGAGTTTTATTCCCAGCTCTCTGGTAACAAATCTCATGCCTTGGGCAAATCATTTAATCTCACTAAGTCTTTGTATCTTTATCTTTAAAATGAAGGGGTGGATCAGCCACTATTCCATCTAGATCAAATTTTCAGGGATCCTTGGAAAAACTTTTTTGTTTTTTTTTTTTACTATATGAAGCCAATCAGGGAAAATTGCTACTACGAAGTCTTCAACCACAAAAATTAGCCTTGGTCCAGGTCCCATAATATGATAGGCTGTAAAAATTTAACAAAACTGAAATGTTTTCCAGAAATTGTTTTAATGCCAAGAGGCTATTATCAGTTGAATTGCTGCCAGGACATTATTATGTATGGGAAGAACCAGTATAAAATAAGAACACAAACAAAAACAAAAGCTTGGAGGGAAATCTTTTGCTGCTCAGTGAATTTTTGTTGTCAGTCTGATTTGTCTGACAATAAAGCAGTAGTAAATAAAAGTTTTTTTTCTTTCTTTAAATTTTTCCTTTCCCTCCCTACCTTCCTTCCAGAGCCCTATTCCTGATAGGAAAATGGGGTCAATAGAATCAACGTTCGAAGGTAATTTGGAGTGGTAGATATCATTTCAATTAGTTGTCAGAAGCCTTCTGAGAACCCTTTTTAGGCATTCTCAGCATTTGTGGAAGTTGAAAAGAATGTGACAGAAAGAAACTAGAGTGGGAAATGCATTTTAGACAGTCTCCTCCTAGGAAGCCATAGCTCTTCTACACTGTGTGCCCATATCATACACCTAAACTATGTCAGTGTTCGGATTTTTCTCTAATAGGGTGATATTCTGTAAACAATTTACAACTTTTGTGATTCCTCCATTTTAAAACTGCCTTGATAAAATAACTGGATTAAACTAGTTGTAGAATAAACAGATTTATACATTTCCAAAGGTCTTAATAGTGAGGTGATATTTGAACAGTGAACTGAAGAAAGTAGGGAGCAAACCTCTCCTCCCATCTATGTTGGTGAAGAGCAATCCAAGCTGAGAGGAGAGCATGTGCAAAGGCCAAGAGGCATTTCCTGAGGCAGGAGAATGCCTGGTTGGAGGAAGAGCAAGGAGGCCAGAATGCCTGGTGACAGTGAGGGAGGGATGGGGTAGCAGAGGATGATGTGAAAGATGAGAAGGGGCAGGCAGATCTTGTAGGACTTGATAGGCCATTGTAATGAACTCGAGACGCATTGGAGGATTTGGGCAGAGGAATGACTTGAACCAAGAGATGCTGTAATGGAATATTTCTGGCAGTAAACAGAGAGGGACCTTAGGAGGTGATTAGAATAATCTAGGGGGTAGATGATGGTACTTTGGAATAAGCTGTTAGTAGTGGAGGTGGTGAGAAATGGTCTGGATCTATTTTGACAGAGAGCAGACAAAATTAGTTGGTGGATAGGGTAAGGGGTATAAGAGAAAGAGGCACAGGCAAGATGACTCAGATATCATGGCCTGAGATACTGAAACTGGGAAATTTTCATCAACTGAGATGGGAAGATCAGGAATTTGTGGGTATAAGTTTTTCATCCCCATATGCAAAAGAAATGTTTTGTAAACAGTTAATCAGTACACTTGTATTGGGTAGCTATTTTCCTTCAATTTAAATTTAAGAAAGGAGATTGAGAAATGGAAAAAAATCCAGCACTAGCCCATTCTATTGATTTCATCTATTCATTCATTCATTCAGTTAATATGTACTGTAATCTCTTAGGCATTTAAAACTAGATGCTAGGTGCTGTGAGACGTAGGAAAGTGTTCAAATGTGAATTATGCTATCAGAATGCATGTGATTTAGTAGTGGTACCTGATAGAGGGTGAAAATGTGTGTCATTAGTACAAGTAAGGTGTCATGGTGTTTGGGTAGACAAGAGTGTTTATGAGGGGGTAACATGTGAGATTGCCTTATAAATTGGTTGGTACTTTATATTCCAGGAGGAAAGTTGTTACACCAAAGCCAGAAAGGCTATGAAAGAGGGAAAGGATTTTTGAAGATTTATTAATGACTTTGTGAGATTGTTGAAGGTAATCTGAAAGAACAATCTAGATCAGCCTTTCTCAAGAAGTTTCGAGTATTATGCCCTAATGTTCATTACATGTAATGAATTTACTTATCTCATATGCATCTAGAATGCAGCTAGCCATGTACCATCCTTGGGAGAATTGAGAAAATTGTTCTGTGGTTGAAGAAGGCTGAGCTAGTCTGTATGGGTCCTAAATTCAAGGTTATATTTAATTAGTATGGAATATCTCAGCTTCTTGTCAAACTTTCATATCTAACCCAGAAAGCAAATAAGATGGGTGGTAGACCTGATGTCTGGCTGAGTTTGATATCAGGTAAGGGGCTACGCAGGTAAGTGAAAATAGCAAAAGAAATAAAAGAAGTTTCTCTTACTCTTGAGAATTATATAATCTAACTGGGAGGATAAACACAAGGACAAGTAAATGAGAATAACTTTACAGCACCATCTTAATATTGCCCAGTGATATCATAGTCTGACTGTGGACAAAGAGTAGGATAGTAATTTGCATTAAAGAATAATCAAGGTTGGCTGGGTTGAAGCACAGAGGACATCCTTGAGGGTCTGAATCTTAAGAAAATATTGGAAAGTCATTGATAGTCCATTTTTAAAAATGAACATTTGAGTGGGGATTTTATGAGCTAAACAATTGAGACTTTATAGGAATGCTGACATTCAGATGGCTTTCCTTGATTTTCAGAATATATCTTCAGGCACAAAAATCTTTGCTTCACTCACATTTGTGCTTCTCAAGTCTGCTGGATTTTCCTCTCCCAAAGGCTGACATCTGTCTAATACCTGAGTTGTGAAAAATGTCCCCTTTGATAGGCTCTTTTCATTGACAGTTATAAAATTTCCTTTTGGAGATCACTGAGTGCTGCCTTCACAAAAGGAACACTCTAATATGATGAAAACATTGAAGGAAATGCAAGCTCCCATCAAGACGAATTTCCTACCCCTAGTATGTGGATAAATGACTGATAACGCTTTTTCTCTTGGGATGGGGGACTTCTCAAGGGATTTTGAGGTACCGCTGTTTGGACTCAGCAGGGTGCTTAAACCTTGGAGCTCTCCATGCCAGTCTGGACACATCCTAAACACATCCAGAGGACAGGAAATCACACTGTATTTTTCCAGTACCCCTTTGTGTAATAAGTTGCCCAGACCAACGATTTATAATGGTAACATCTCGAGGTGAAATGTGAAAGGGCAGGCGCTGGTACAGGTGGAAGAGGAAAGGTTGTGATACTCTCTGAAGGCACATTGAAGGAGGCTGGACTAACATGACAGTGCCCATGTTACCTGAGCACAGCACACTGAAATATCACATAAGTGATGCAGAGCATTTAATGAGTTGGGACTGAAAACTTTAATTAGCTTGTAGGGCTTTTATTATTTTATTTTTTGTTCATTATATTTTCTGCTCAGTCTCTGTGAATGTTCTGCATTTTCATCATCAAATGACTGGCTGGTTATTTTTGTCAAACAAGAAGCCTGAAACCATCAAGTCTGAGTGCAGAGGCAGTCTGCCCGCTCTGTCAACAGGATGAAAGTGAGTCTCGGGCTTTTTTAATTACAAGGATAACATGTTCGCTCATCTAATAATGAAGACGGTTAGCAATTTTAAATTTTAATAATCAATTACTGAAAGTAATTCTCCATTAAACCACAAGAGAGCCATTATATCTCAAAAGATGGAACATGCTGTATGTAACAGTAGCAAATCTTCTATTTTTAAATATCATTAGGGAATATCTGATTGTTTCATTTCTCTGCATTTCTTTTACCTTTTTCCTCATGCAGACCATCTCATTTTCCGCAGGAAGACAGCACATGATCTTATAAATAATAAAAGAAAACCCTTGCAAGACTTGATCCAAGGGTGTGAAATATGTGCTAAGAATGTAATTTATTTCAGTCTGGCATATTTTGACTGAATAATAAGGAAGGTGACTAATTAATATTATACTATGCTGTGGGCAAGGCAGCACAGTGGGCTAATCCATGCTCCTTTCACCTCTGGAGACCCGCATGCAAGCCTTAGAGGAGTCACAACTGCTGAACATGGTTTGGGGGAGGGGAAGGGAAGGCATCAGATGTCTTTTCCTGACTGTGGAGACCCCTGTCCATATTCTAAAACCACCCTGAGCATCGGATTCTGCTCTGAGGAGATGAGGGAAAAGACAAATGATTGCTACTTGACTATGGCAATTTGGCCGACTTATATGTCAAGGGGAGATAGATAGCTCCGTGACAGCTTCAGCTGTCCTGCTCAAGCCTGGTTTAGCCAGCTCACTTTCATCCCGCTTAAATATTTGGAAATACATGGAGTAAAAGAAAAGGAGTGTGTGTGTGTGTGTGTGTGTGCGCGCGTGTGTGTGTGTGTGAATGTTTTCAGGTAGGAGACTGCATAAGGGTGGGAGCACAATAACGAGATGACCAGAAAACAGTGAATTACTTAGAATCAAATTAGCCTAGGGCTCCGCTAGAAGCAGTTGATTCCATTTTTGCAGTATCTGAAGCTCAAAGAGTAGAAAGATACTGTGCTTTATTTCTAAAGCATTTGGTTAGCTTTCAGACAGTGGGAAGAGGCCACTTTAAATCTAAGCAGTGGCGCTACACTGGGCACCACCCCGACCACATGGTCTGTGGGATTGAGGGAACTTGACTGCCCTGAGTACCATAAGCACCAAGGCCAGAGATGAGGTTCTTGTCATCTGGATTGTTCTTCTGGTGGGAAATGTGCCCGTGTTTCTGAACTGCACTGGCCTTTCCAACGAGCAGTCTCATGCTTCCCTCGGAAGGATTAAAGCAGAAACTCTGCCAAGCTCGGTAGGGCTGGGGGTGGCAACGGGGATTTCACGGCGCTGATACTTAAGCTGTAGTTCCTTTGTACTTGTTCACAGAAAACTTTAAGTTTCTGGATATTGGAGGGTTCCTGTTTCTCTCTCATTCTACTACTTGGACTTTACTCATCATTAGAGCCATTGCCAGAGAGAAGCTGGTTTGGTGGAGACAAGGGAATGTTGATTCTCAACTTAGGGAGTTCCCTGGGTAAAATTGAAAACTGGTCCCAGTACATTGAAGAAAAAGGCTGATCACTTCAGATTGGTAGGTGGTAGTTTCAATAAGCAAAGGAACTTACATATGAGTCTTGTCTTGAGTGGCTGCAGGATGAGTAGGTCTCTGCACCCACCTGCCAGAGTCCTAAGAGTTTATAGAGAGGCCTTAATGGGGTTCAGTCAGGTACTCAGTCCAGATGGTCTCAATAACATCTTACTTTCCCAAGGCTGCATCCTTGAAGTGGCTCTGAGTGCAGGAACGGTGGGCAGAATGTACATTCCAAGGATAAGGGCGGGAGTAAGGAGCTGTTGCTTCAATTGCTGGAGACCAGTTCTTGGGTCACCCTGTGGTCATGTCCTCTTTATGACCTCCTCCAACAAGGATATATGATCCACATTGGATAATTTTGGTCTTTGTTAGCGCATCTAAGAGGTGAGTTAGGAGGATAAGAAGAAACTATTTGTTGAAGTTCAGGTTCTAATGTAAATTCCAGTTACCTAGTTACGATGACTATTCCATGTTCTACCCATCTACTATTACTATGTGCAACTGGGTGTGAGAATGATATATTTTTAAAACTTTGAGACATTTATTTACTTTCACAGATGACCAATCATGGATTATTATGAGTGAACTGTCATGATTATGAGTGGCTACATCTTATATCTCCTCATAAAAACTTAGCCCTTTTGAGTGACTATAGCATCCTGTGAAGAATTTCAAGCTTTGGTTGTAGAGTTAAGAGCTCCTGGTTTCACAGCCCCATGCGCCCTCTTTGAAATGACCTATATATTTTTTAACTGGGGCAGAAAAACCCATCACCACTGTATGACATAGACAGGTTTCAAGAACCAGAAATACTTCTGGCAGTGACATCTGTAAATACTGTGAAATGAAATCCACATTAGTGGGCTAAGTTCTGCTTGATATCTTAGTGCATTTTTGTGTGTTCTTCCATATCCCATTTTCTGTGGAAACAAATCTTATCCTTCAAAGGGCACATAATAGGAAGTATTGTTTCTTTTATTTTAAATCTATATCTAGAAACAAATTACAGCTCCTGATGCTGTGGGTTAGTGAAGCTGCTATTTTGGGAGCATGTGTGTTACTTCTGTAATGAGCATAAAAATAAGGTGACCCAGGACATGGAGAATCTAGCCTCATGTTGTCTGCTAACTTTGTTTGGGTTGCTTTAGATTGGTCCCTGGGGTGCATGCAGGTAACTGAGCAACTTACATTGGGTTCTCGGCTATTTGGTTTGGAGGTCAGGCTGTGGATTCCCTCCCCTAGGAATCTTTACTACTTCAAAGTGGGAGAGAGTCAACTCTTAGTGGGCTCCCTAAGGAATATCTGATACTCCATAGATAGTTGGAGGGAAAGGGCAGTGCCAAATCCCCCTTACATCCCCAGTGGTGTTTGGGTTGTTCTCTAGAGGTGGAAAAAGTCATCCATGGCATCACCGAAGGCAGAATTCTGTTCCATGGAGAAGGTGGCAAAGTCAGCAGGGGGCCACTTCAGGGAATCCTCTACTGCTTGCTGCGAAGCAGAGAACAGAATAAGGTCAAAGCCTAAGGGAGGTCTACTCTAACACCCAGTGGAGGGATGCAGAGGCAGTCAGGTAACCTTGCTAGAAGGCTCGGGGCTAGAATCATGAAAAGTTAGGAGAAATGTTTAAGGAAGCTCTAGCTCTAGGCTCCCAGATTACTGATGAGAATTGGAATGACTCCTGAAGATCAAACAGGTAGAGAGCAGCCCTACTTACACCAAATCCTAGGACCTCTGATTCAAAGCAGTAGGTTTGCTGCATTACAAGATTGTGTGCAATGAGGTAAATGATTTTTCAGTGAGGTTCAACACAGCTAGAACGTGATGTGGAGAGGGTGTGGGCTTTGGAGTCAAACAGTGTAGAGTTTGAGTCCTACCTCAACCACTTATTAGTTCTGTTACCTTGAGCAGTTTATTTAACCTCTTTAAGACTAATTTTTCTCACCTGTTAAATGAAGATAAAAGTAGGGGAAGGTTTTTCAACCTCTGCACTATTGGCATGTTGGACTGGATAATTCTTTGTTGCACAAGGCGTCACGTGCATTGAAGGATGTTTAGTTAGCATCCCTGGCCTCTGCCCCTTATAGCCAATGGCACAGCCCCTCTGCTCTGTATTCTGACAACCAAAAATGATTCTGGACATTGCAAAATGTCCCGTGGGGTCAAAATGGTCCTAGTTGAGAACCACTGCAGTAGTGTACTATTGAGAATAATGAGGTTCTATGCAAAGGACTTGCCATGGTATCTGACATGTAATTATTGTCCAATAGATATTAGGTATTATTTTTACCCATTGATAAAAATGTGAGCAGTATTTTTATCAAATATTAAATAATACCAGTTATTAGGGGAAACATTCACTCTCAGGCCATGTGTGAATATTCTTAGTCCAGAGTTTCAACTGGCCCTGTTGTCTTTTACTTTGAA
Source organism: Eschrichtius robustus (assembly GCF_028021215.1). NCBI lineage: Eukaryota > Metazoa > Chordata > Mammalia > Artiodactyla > Eschrichtiidae > Eschrichtius > Eschrichtius robustus. The sequence continues at coordinate 67,988,253 of NC_090828.1, forward strand.
CAAGGGAAAGCAGGTTAAAAAAAAAAGCTTTTTTTCTGTGTTCATATTCTTAGTTCATGTACTCTATGCAGATGTAGTCACAGCTTACCTGATAGACAGTTTGCAGAATAGTAGCTGCATGATTAATTAAACACTGCAGTGTTCATAGCATATTCTGGGAGAACAATTACAAATTTCCCAATGTAAAACATGTCTTGACATTGAGTAGCTGCCCACAGTATTCTTATTTGGAAAGGCATTCATGACAGTTATATGTGGGCCTCCATTAAAACTGTGTTCATATTGCTTTTGAACTACAGAATATTCACTTGTTTTATTGATATAATCTAAAGAGGAAGGAAGATACTTATTTCTGTTTGTCATGCACATTAATGTCCCATCTTGTTTGGTTACTATTTGATAGCATATACAATCATTCAAAATGCAGTTTTAGCTTCTTGAATTTAGTGATTAAAAACAAGCCATACAACATGATCCACTAAGTCTTGGCTTCACATCAATCTCCTACCACTTCTGCAGCAAAAGCAAACTTCAGGCGGTTAATAAGAATAGGCATGACTAACCAAGGTAATTTCTTCCTGCATTAATCTTAAACTCTTTAAGAGTCTTCAAGGTTTTATTTCTTTAGCTCCAGATTAAACTGTTGAATTTTGCAGGAAGCATTAAAAGTTACACAAGTGAGATTAAAGTAAAACAAGACACAATTGTTATTAAGACAACATTAAAGCAAGGTGGAAGAAAATCTAAAGTATATAAATATGTATTTTTTTAAACGAAGACTTTGGGCTAAGAAGAACCACCTTTCAACTTGCATTGGAAACATTTGGGGGTGGTTCTCTCAATTTGTTTAGAGTGAAACTCATGGGCTAACTTATGGAACACTGATTTAATAGATTCTTTAGGCAAACACTTTGGGCCAACGGTATATTAGAATTAGGATTTTTGTTTTCCAAATTGCAAAAGGAATTTGAAGAAGCAAGTCAAAACAAGGTGTTTTTTTTTTCTCATTTAATCTGTGTTGTGTGATCTTTGAGGCTGTCAATTGCCCTACCTTAACTTCCCAGCTCGTATTTCTTCTACAACTTTATTAGCCCTAAATATTCATTCTCATGCTTTCCTACCTCTTCCCTTTGGATGTCCATCTTCATCACTTCCTTGATATTCTGGGTCAAAACCCATCCTTTAACTCTCTTTTCTAGCTATACCTGTGCACACTGATTATGCTTTTATTCGATATCTCCTCATTATTTAGGTGAATTTCTTTTACTATATTGTTTTGCACTGGTCTGTATATTGCTTAGTAATTGTGTGCTTGTTACATGTGTTTTGTATCTTTCCAAGTAGATTGATATATCATGGAAAGCATAGAATGTCTTTGACATTTTTTTTTTCTCAAAGTACCCACCAAGGTGTATAACAAGTATTATGTTGGATGAATTAATGAATATTATATCGAAACACTTTAAAGTGAATTTTTATGAAGGGCCCCTCATTTATTATATGATGAATTTATATAATAACTAATAACAATATCAGAAGTACCACTTTAAATGGTGCACTAGTATAACCTAATCTAATTCTCATTTTGTAGATGGAAAAACTACATAGATAAATGACTCACTTGGTAAAAACTCAATGATCAGCCCAGAAGGGTAAGTGGATATTCCCACTCAAAGCCCCCAGTTTTCACCTCTTAGTGCCAACTCCCTCCCCCATTAGTTAAATATTGCCAATGAAAAGATACACTGATCTAAAGTAAATATGAGGATATCAGGTCACCTTATACTTTGCTGGAGGGGCAGTGTAGAGCATGCTGGAGTTAAGCTCATGTTTGAGAGGCACACAGATTGGCGATCAAGGGCTGACTTTGCCACTCCTTAGCCTGGAGAACTCAGATGAGTAACCTTAACTCCACGCTTTGTTTATTCATCTGTAAAACGGGAGTAATAATTGTACTTATCTCAAAATACCTAAAACATATGATATATTTTGTGTGGCATATAGAAAGCTGTTAGTAAATGTTACCTATACTTATTAACACTTTAGGGCTTTACAGTTTAACAACATTTTTAATCATATTAATCCAATGTGTTTTATAGATACTGAATATGGATTCAATATTCATATACTTTAAGAAATGTATATCTTTATACTCTACTTTGTCAATGTCCCCAGGAAAATTTCTTTTAAAAATAGTTTTTTTCTAAATTAGGTACAGAAAAAAATTCTTCTTTGGAATTTTCCATTTAGATAATTTTGATGTTATAAAGACTTTTGTTTTCATTTTCAGGAGAACTTCCCTGATCCTCATTTTAGAAATAGCTGTCAACATCTTTAAAAATTACTTTATAGTTTTAGTCATGTATCTCTTTGAAGAACTACCTTTTTCTTTCAAAAAGTAAAGTGATGAAAAATAATACTGAGATAAATTGCTTATTTTATTCTTATGCAGCAGAATATTTTGTAGTTACTTCTTTTGAAATCATAGGTTGAATATAAAATTCACACAAGGACAATATTATAGATTTCCTTGATTAATTTCACATCTTCAATGTTTTAATTTCAACCCACACCTCTTTTCTTAGATGACTGGAAAAAATAACTTTCTGGAAAGTGAGTTACATAATATTAATATTAATTTTTTTAAACATTTGCTATTATCTAAGATCAAACTAGCACAAGTGCCTTTTCTTGGTCACAAGCAGGTTTGAAGTATGGCTGTACCAGGGCAAATTCCAAGTACCTACTCTACATAAATTAATCTCCCAAAGGAAAATGCATTATGCTTATAGTTGAAGTTATCATTTCTAATACCACCATTAATGCTGATTGAATCTTAAATTTGTGTTGGGATCATTTATTTGAAGACACTATATCTCTTAAAAATTCATGTCAAGTGCACCCTATAAAGGTTAATCTATAGTCTTGAAGCTATTTCTTAGGCTTTGGCAACCTGGAGAAGGTCAGATTATGAATCTATCCAAAACTAAGAGCCAATTTTTTTTAAATGGGTTGAGAGCAATATCTGTTTTACAGAAGGATAGGGATTGGCAATTTAGCTTAAGGATTTTATTTTTTAAATATAAAGAGTTGATAGATCTATTCACAATACCATCCATTTTTTTTTTAAATTAGAATTTTGATTTTAAGCCATTTCCTGTACTCTTGGAATAGTGAGTTCTGGGAATAAGTAACCTCCTTCAGTCGGTCCATTTATTTGTCTCTTTCTTCCTGTTTCTTTCACTCGTTTTCCTACATAGATGGGTGCTATCACTATCTACCCAGGTGCTGTATTTGGAAATTTTGGGGGAGGGTCCCTCTTGATGCCTCCTTTTCTCTCTCTTTGCCGTATCCAGTCAATCTTCAAGTGCTATCTGCCTTCTCAAAAAGAGCTACAGAAGATATGGAAAGCATCTATATATTTCTATTCTCCCTATCATTCCTTTAGTGCAAGCAACAGCTGCCTAACTAGTAGGCTGAACCATATGAAATTGTCATTTTTGTTAGACAAAATATTCATATATCCACAATTCAACCTAAATACTTTTTCTTTCTTCTTTTCCTAATCCATTTGTTTCATATTGCAGTAAGAGAAATATTTCAGAAATACAAACCTGATCATATTTTATCCTTGTTAACCCCCTTCAGTGGTTTTCCATTGTCTCATGATAAGGTCTGAATTCCTTTTCATGACCAACAAGGTCCTACATGAGCTGGATTTCTTTAGCATCATTTTTTGAAACTTTACAACTTTGCAATTTTGCTCATTTTATCTCTGGTCTTTTGCATGTATCTTCTACATGGTCTGTCTTCACTGCCTCTACTTTGCTGAATCCAATTCATCTTTTAGATTTCAGTGTACCTAACACTTTCTCTAATTCCTCAGGTCTGAGTTAGAAGCTTTCTTAGGCGCTCCTGTAGCAATCATCACACTGTATTTAATTTCATATTTACTTTTTTATCTCCTTTACTCAGTATGTTCCATGAAGGAAAGGGCCATGTCTTCTGGTTGAGCCCTGGGCTTCTAGTGCTAATGCATTACAGCTACCCAATACATTCTTCAGCAAGTTACTTATTCTCTCAAGTTAACCTCAGTTTCCAAATATCGAGGATGGGGATAACTTCATAGAGAGATGGTGAGGATTGAATAATAAGACTTTTTGGCAGGCTATTCTTTTTTTAAAAAAATTTTTATTGGAGTATAGTTCCTTTACAGTGTTGTGTTAGTTTCTACTGTACAGCAAAATGAATCATCTGTACGTATACATGTATCCCCTCTTTTTTGGATTTCCTTCCCGTTTAGGTCACACAGAGCACTGAGTAGAGTTCCTTGTGCTATACAGTAGGTTCTCATTAGTTATCTATTTTATACATAGTATCAATACTCTATCTCCCAATACCAATACCAATAATACCCAATCTCCCAATTCATCCCAACCCGGCCTTTCCCCCTTTGTATCCATATGTTTGTTCTCTACGTCTTCTGTGTCTCTATTTCTGCTTTGTAAATAAGATCATCTATACCAATTTTTTCAGATTCCACATATATGTGTTAATATACGATATTTGTTTTTCTCTTTCTGACTTATTTCGCTCTGTATGATAGTCTCTAGGTACATCCACGTCTCTACAAATGACCCAGTTTCGTTCGTTTTTATGGCTGAGTAATATTCCATTGTATATGTGTACCACGTCTTCTTTATCCATTCTTCTGTTGATGGACATTTAGGTTGTTTCCATATCCTGGCTATCATAAATGGTGCTGCAGTGAACATTGGGGGGCATGTGTCTTTTTGAACTATGGTTTTCTCTTGGTATATGCCCAGTAGTGTGATTGCTGGGTCACATGGTAGTTCTATTGTTAGTTTTTTAAGGAACTTCCATACTGTACTCCTTAGTGGCTGTATCAATTTACATTCCCACCAGCAGTGCAAGAGGGTTCCCTTTTCTCCACACCCTCTCCAGCATTTATGGTTTGTAGTTTTTTGATGATGGCCATTCTGACTGGTGTGAGGTGACAGCTCATTGTAGTTTTGATTTGCATTTCTCTAATAATTAGTGATGTTGAGCATTTTTTCATGTGTTTGTTGGCCGTCTGTATGCCTTCTTTGGAGAAATGTCTATTTAGGTCTTCTGCCCATTTTTTGATTGGGTTGCTTGTTTTTTTGATATTGAGCTACATGAGCTGTTTGCAGATTTTGGAGATTAATCCTTTATCAGTTGCTTCGTTTGCAAATATTTTCTCCCATGCTAAGGGTTGTCTTTTTGTCTTATTTATGGTTTCCTTTGCTGTGCAAAAGCTTTTAAGTTTAATTAGGTCCTATTTGTTTATTTTTGTTTTTATTCTCATTACTCTAGGAGGTGGGTCAAGAAAGATCTTGCTGCGATTTATGTCAAAGAGTGTTCTGCCTGTGTTTTCCTCTAAGAGTTTTATAGTGTCTGGCCTTACACTTAGGTCTTTAATCCAGTTTGAGTTTATTTTTGTGTATGGTGTTAGGGAGTGTTCTAATTTCATTCTTTTACACGTAGCTGTCCAGTTTTCCCAGCACCACTTATTGAAGAGGCTGTCTTTGCTCCATTGTATATTCTGGCCTCCTTTGTAAATAGATTAGGTGACCATATGTGCGTGGGTTTATCTCTGGGCTTTCTGTCCTGTTCCATTGATCTATATTTCTGTTTTTGTGCCAGTACCATACTGTCTTGATTACTGTAGCCCTGTAATATAGTCTGAGGTCAGGGAGCCTGATTCCTCCAGCTCCGTGTTGTTGTTTTTTTTTTCCCTCAAGATTGCTTTTTCTATTTGAGGTTTTTTTGTTTCCATACAAATTGTAAAATTTTTTGTTCTAGTTCTGTGAAAAATGCCATTGGTAGTTTGATAGGGATTGCACTGAATCTGTAGATTGCTTTGGGTAGTATAGTCATTTTCACAATATTGATTCTTCCAATCCAAGCACATGGTATATCTCTCCATCTGTGTGTGTCGTCTTTGATTTCTTTCATCAGTATCTTATAGTTTTCTGTATACAGGTCTTTTGCCTCCTTAGGTAGGTTTATTCCTAGGTATTTTATTCTTTTTGTTGCAATGGTAAATGGGATTATTTCCTTAATTTCCTTTTCTGATCTTTCATTGTTAGTGTATAGGAATGCAAGAGATTTCTATGTATTAATTTTGTATCCTGCGACCTTACTAAATTCATTGATTAGCTCTAGTAGTTTCCTGGTGGCATCTTTAGGATTTTCTATGTATAGTATCATGCCATCTTGACAGGCTATTCTTATTTTAGATTTTTGTACTTCCCTTTCCGATTTACTTCTTTAGTTTTTTTTTGTTTCCTTTAATTTGGGAGATTTATCTTCTCACTGGTCAAGACGATATTTGGTGCATTATGTAGGAAGGATAGAGGAGGATGGGAAACAAAATGTAGTCACTTTTCCATCCTGCTGGCAACTCACATCCCTGGAACTGAGTTTCAGCAACTATAGAGAGAGGCAGCAGAGGTGAGACTCTTCAGGGCTGCACTGTATTTAGGTGATAAAGTGGGCACAGAGTTTGGAAGGAAACCTTTGTGCCCTCTTGCATGGGGCCCAGTATTTTGTGACTCCCAGAGGATTGGGACCTTAAGTTTGCCAGGCTCAGGTTATAGGGATTTACTGTGAGACTACTCCTGACAGTAAGGAAGGCAGCATTTGTCTCATGGGAATAAAGAACAGTAAACATAACATGCCAGCCTTTCAGAGACTAGAACGAGATTCAAGAGTCTCTAAGGGACTTTTGTTTTATGTATTTTCATTTTTGTGTTCTTCTGTTAATGGCCCTCCAAAACATCCCCAGGGTTGTTTTGGTTTTGTTTGTCTTCTCCCTTCTCCTCTTGCTGCTAGTTGTTTTATGCATCTTCTACTCTGTATGTCGTTTTATCTGTCTCAAAGCTTTAATCTAGTCAAAACATCTATTCATAGCTGAAATTATCTTCATTACACCTTGGAAGACTAAATAGGAAGCCAGCTCATCATTTGACTTTGAACTTAATTTCTGATTTTGTGCCTGTGCAAGCATTACTGTTTTTACTTATTCATTCGTTCAGTTAATTCATTCAACAGATATTCACCGAGTGCCTTCCTCATTTTTGGCACTCTTCTTGGTAGTAGTAATAATACCTAGATACTATACATATAAACATCCCTGCACTCAAGATACACACATTCTAGCAACATTCAAACTACTGGAAATGGAAAAGAGGATGAGACTGGAGTAGAATTCTAGTAGTTACTAATATGATATTACTTTGAAAGTGATCAGCAAAGTAACAGATGAGAACATTGAGTGTGTTTTCAGGACTCCTTCAGACAGATCCATGCTTTCATTGATTGCTCATAGCCTTCTCTCTTGTCTTATTACCCTCTAAGTATGCTAAACATACCTTAAATGTTTTCTCCCATCAGACTGCTCCCTCCTGTATCCCATTGCTGTAGAGAACCACTCATTTTCCCTAGGTCATGGGTAACTTATCTATGAAGTTAATTTACGGCCTGGGGAGTGCTCATGGATTAATGCATATTATGTCCAGGTATTGTTCGTATTTCAGCAGGGAGTTTCCCTCATCTTAACTCCCCAGCTACAAAGCACCTCTGTGGCTCATTTTAAAACTTTTTTTTTGGGCTAATAGGGAAGCAGTTTGGACCACAGACAAACTTTTAATTGCTTCCCAAATCTCACCATCTATCTGGCTAATTGGTAAATACTCTCTTAAAAGCCCAACCAGACAAGAAATAAGCCAGAATCATTTCTGGTTTTCTGCCAACTGTTGCATATGTCCAACATTCTTTTCAGAAAGAAAACATTGTGAATCAAAATATTATGAGATTGTTTCCACATTATGCTCATTAACGATTTAAAATATAGGTCTTTCTTGTGTTTGACATTATAAAGAAGCAGTCCTGGGTAGGATCTTTAAGTGAGATTGGAACGAGCCATCGTCAGTGAATAGCTGTTTAAGTAGAGAGATGCAACGCAATTACAGTGCTACATTACTTATCATCAGGCTGTTACTACCATTCCCTTTAGCATTATTTTATCTTAAATATCAGTGTATTAGACCCCAATATTCACCACCCTGGGAGTTATTGCCTGCTTTGTGGGCAGAGCCAGCTTTCAAAAGCCTTAAATCTTAGTGTTTCCCAGCTGTCATTCTCCTGCCAAGGGCATTTTTAATAGGGTTTGGGGTTCTCCTTTACATTACATATGCATAACTTCCATTAGTGTTAATCATATGCTCCATTTTAGAGCTGTTTTGGCCCCTCTGGTTAAATGGGCGTTTAAGCAGTTTTTAATGCATTATATGTACTTATTTTTTAAACGAGTATTATATGCCCAATTGACTGGAATGAATACAAAGTCCATCAGGTGAATACAGATTTATAATTGTTTTTAAAGCATGTATTATTTACTCAACCGACCATGACAGCCCTTTTGGAGTCATTCCAGCTGAGAGGGGAACTACATGTATATGTCAATACTGAATAAGCCTTTATGAAATCTTTTAGTGAGGTTCTCTCAGTTAAACTTTAAACTTATCCAGCTAATTATTTCCTCTCAATTTCTCTCTCTCTTCACAAATTCTCAAAATATTGTTCACTATTTTTAGCCTACGTCATCATCATTGGTGAACTAGATGAAAGCTATGCAAAACCCCATTCAGTTCAAATAAGCTCAACAAATTCAACAAGATATATAGTGTCTACATGGCATTAAGCCCTTTCCCATTAGGAAAGATGCTCAGTTCTCAACATCACATAAAATTGACCTACCTAAATAGTAGAATTTAATAAATTACTCCATTTTACAAATTATCCAATCTGTCTAAAAATTACTATAACTGAGCAGACTGAAAAGAAATTAAATATGTTCCTTGTTCTCTTCTCAGACATACAATTAAATTCTACTCCACTCTTCTTTTATAGCATTAAGCATGTTACATATCCTTTTTTCCCTTCCCTGAGTTAGTAAGATTATTCCAAAATTATTTTCCAAATCTTTAACATTTTTTTATTTTTGTAGCATCTTCACTTTTTACTGTAATAATAGATTGACTAATTAATAGGACACTGGAATTTATTTTTATTAGCTTTTAAAGCTCAGGACAGATACATCGTGCAATTTTAGGGAATGTATTCAGACCCTATGTCAAATGAAAGGTGATTGCTCTCGACCATAATGTAACCTTGTCTTATGGTTGGTAGAATTGAAATCCGTATTAGTTGTGAGAAGGAAATGCATTGCTTGTTACCGGAAAAGAGCAGCACATAGAATTTCAATTTCTGACAATGAAATTTGAGTTTAAAAATTTCAGTAGTACTTTAGGGACACCCTGACATTCTTTGTAGTTCAAAAATGAATGCACAAGAAAGACCGTATTCACTTAAACTACCAAAAGTAATCCTTTCCTTACTGTATACATGTGAAGATTGTTCTTGGGGTGAGTGCTGTAGCCTCTGCTCCCAGAAACTGACCATGTTTGCAACTTTCCCTCAGACTTGAGGTCAGTCTGAGACTCTTGCTAGTAGAGTCTTCCTAGGTAGCAGGACTCTGAGCCCAGGTGTGCTGTTGGCTGCTGCTGTTGTCCAGCGGTTCCTAAGGGGACCATTTGTCGATGGTTCATAAGAATACCTTTGGGTGTTCTTGTGTGGCTTTCACAGAGGGAAGCTTAGTTATGACAACGTGGTTCAGAAACTAGGCAGCAATGGGTGGAATGTTGTTCTCTTTATTTGAAAAAAAAAAACCCCATAAACTCACCTCCACAAAATGTGTCCTTGGAGAATTATAATGAAATAAGGTAAGCTTACATAATAAAAAAATCATGTTGAAATAATAGATAAATAGTAAGGCCAGCAACCATATTTATATCTGTATGACTTAATTAGAGATTAATGCTTTTCCCTGACTGATAGCAAAGGCTGTTTAACTTAATATTGTTAGATATTTAAAACCATTCCTTTTCTTTTGGGTTTTCTTATTATTTAGCTTTATTATTCAAGCCTGTCCATCTTTCCTTTTCCCCTTCCTTCCTTCCTTCCTTTCCATTGTCTTCTACCACAAATACTGATTGTAAATTTGCCACGTGAATTAGGCTCTGAATGAAATACGGTTCAAGTCTTTAAATACTTCATAGTTTAATAAGAATATATACATACGGAAAAGATAATGACAACGTGATAAATGTGTAAGTGTAGAGTTAAAAAAATACTACTAGGATGATGTTACCTGGGATTCATTGGTGGCTTGAATATGTTTTTTATTTGTTTGATACGGGCTTTTGTATGTCGGTCAATTTTAGCAGTAGCAAGAGTCTTTCTTAAATTGAAAAAAGACATTTTCCTAGAAGGAGCAAAATGATTCTATTAAAAATTATGGAAAAGTTCCCCAAATGCCCTTCTGAGTGAGTATCTTGGTAAAGTATATGCATTTTCAAGAATATAAAATATGTAGCTGATAAATTCCATACAATAAAAGTATTATATGTAAAAGTAATAGCTTGCAGAAAACTATAAGACACTGATGAAAGAAATTAAAGATGATACAGATAGATGGAGAGATATACCATGTTGTTGGATTGGAAGAATCAACATTGTGAAAATGACTTTACTACCCAAAGCAATCTACAGATTCAATGCAATCCCTATCAAACTACCACTGGCATTTTTCACAGAACTAGAACAAAAAATTTCACAATTTATATGGAAACACAAAAGACCCTGAATAGCCAAAGCAATCTTGAGAAAGAAAAACAGAGCTGGAAGAATCAGGCTCCCCGACTTCAGACTATACTACCAAGACAGCAATCAAGACAGTATGGTACTGGCACAGAAACAAATATAGATCAATGGAACAGGAGAGAAAGCCCAGAGATAAACCCACACACATATGGTCACCTTATTTTTGATAAAGGAGGCAAGAATATACAATGGAGAAAAGACAGCCTATTCAATAAGTGGTGCTGGGAAAACTGGACAGCTACATGTAAAAGAATGAAATTAGAACACTCCATAACACTATACACAAGAATAAACTCAAAATGGATTAAATACCTAAGTGTAAGGCCAGACACTATAAAACCCTTAGAGGAAAACATAGGCAGTACACTCTGTGACATAAATCACAGCAAGATCCTTTTTGACCCACCTCCTAGAGAAATGGAAATAAAAACAAAAATAAACAAATGGGACCTAATGAAACTTAAAAGGTTTTGCACAGCAAAGGAAACCATAAACAAGATGAAAAGACAACCCTCAGAATGGGAGAAAATATTTGCAAACGAAGCAACTGACAAAGGGTTAATCTCCAGAATTTACAAGCAGCTCATGCAGCTCAATATCAAAAAAACAACCCAGTCCAAAAATGGGCCAAAGACCTAAATAGTCATTTCTCCAAAGAAGATATACAGATTGCCAACAAACACATGAAAGAATGCTTAACATCATTAATCATTAGAGAAATGCAAATCAAAACTACAATGAGATATCATCTCACACCAGTCAGAATGGCCATCATCAAAAAACTACAAACCATAAATGCTGGAGAGGGTGTGGAGAAAAGGGAACCCTCTTGCACTGTTGGTGGGAATGTAAATTGATACAGCCACTATGGAGACCAGTATGGAGTGTCCTTAAAAAACTAAAAATAGAACTACCATACGACCCAGCAGTCCCACTACTGGGCATATAACCTGAGAAAACCATAATTCAAAAAGAGTCATGTACCACAGTGTTCATTGCAGCACTATTTACAATAGCCAGGACATGGAAGCAACCTAAGTGTCCATCGACAGATGAATGGATAAAGAAGATGTGGCCCATATATACAATGGAATATTACTCAGCCATCAAAAGAAACGAAATTGAGTTATTTGTAGTGAGGTGGATGGACCTAGAGTCTGTCATACAGAGTGCAGTAAGTCAGAAAGGGAAAAACAAATACCGTATGCTAACACATATATATGGAATCAAAAAAAAAAAGAAAAAACACTGGTCATGAAGAACCTAGGGGCAGGACGGGAATAAAGACGCAGACCTGCTAGAGAATGGACTTGAGGACATGGGAAGGGGGAAGGGTAAGCTGGGACAAAGTGAGAGAGTGGCATGGACATATATACACTACGAAATGTAAAACTGATAGCTAGTGGGAAGCAGCCGCATAGCACAGGGAGATCAGCTTGGTGCTTTGTGACCACCTAGAGGGGTGGGATAGGGAGGGTGGGAGGGAGGGAGATGCAAGGGGGAAGAGATACGGGGATATATGTATATGTATAGCTGATTCACTTATAAAGCAGAAACTGACACACCATTGTAAAGCAATTATACTCCAATAAAGATGTTAAAAAAATAATTAAATAAATAAATAATTAATTTTAAAAAGACAAAAAGGTAATAGCTTGACCTCAAGCTGGGAAGTATTATCATTAGAAAACCTAACCCACCAAAAGTATAATTTACAAAAGAGTAAAATAAAACTTTACATGATGTTTTAAGAAGATTGTAAAAAATATTTGCACTGCATTTCCTCGCCACCTAAAGAAAAAACCTTTTGAAATTGGTCATAACTTAGGGTAGATATCTCTAGAGAACTCTTTTTTTTAATCTCTCACATCATCGGCATATTTTTTTTTCACTATTTTATAAGCAACCGACTTCCATCTCTGTGCCCTCGCTTCATAGTGCAAAGTCCTTTGTGAATGGGCCATATTCTCTCACACATACAGGTCCCCACAGCATAATCACATAGATTAACTGAACTGGATCGTTCATTGTTACACTTGGAGGCCTCTATAAACTTGAATAGGGAAGTGAGTAGTAATGTGACATTGGCCATAGAAATTGACATTTTCTTTTTTTGTTGTTTGCTTGCTTGTATTTTAAAATTGTTTTCTTGTCCCTGGTTATTTCTCACCTGAAAGCAATATTACTGAAATGTTTTATTAAAATAAACTACTTTCACATATAGTATTAGTTGGAATAGATTCAAGAATGTACCGAACTCATTTTAGCAAGGCAACAAAATGAGAGTTTCTTCCACAGGCCTTCTCGGCTGTCTTAAAGTAAAAATAGTTGAGTAAATAAAAGCATCCACATCAAAGCAGTGCTGCTGTTGCATTTCAGAGAAGGAATTTAGATGAAATTGTGATTTTTTTTTTGTTTATTGATATCAGTACTTTGTACATTTCTTCCCCCTGTTATGCAGATGGTGGCTTCAATGAAAGCTTTGCTGCAGACAGAACAGAACAAAACACATAAAACCTAACCAACCAAAAGTATATTTTACAAAAGAATAAAACAAAACTTTGCATGATATGACTGTAAAAAATATTTCCACTTCATTTTCTCACCACTTTTTTTCAAAGCCAGGTGTTAATGTGTACACATTTCTATACATATTTTTCTGAAAGCATATAACTTTGAATATCTTACTCTATTCTTAAACATTTCTAAATGTTTGTCAAATTATTGAAAGCCTACCAAGCTAATTCGAACAAAAAGAAATCAGTTTGATATGATAGATGTATCCTCAAAATGTCGTTTCCCTGAGAAATAAGAAAACACTTTCAGGATTTGAGAGGACAGGAACAGCAAATACATTTTAAGGAGATGAAATATTCTCTCTCTTTGTCTCTCTTTCTCTCTCTCTGTGTCTCTCACTCTAAGAAGCCCCTGAAATCGACTCTGCAGCTGAGCTGATTTCATGTTAGAAAGCTGTCCTAAATACGCACTGACAGAGGGCCTGTGAGAATGAACGCAGAGCTGTCTGCTCTCTCACACATGCCACCACACACATTCTCAGGTTCTGAATTGTTTAAGAACACTGTGCAGGAGTCCTCAAGCTTATTCTTAAAATGCAGTCTAGTTAAGATGAATGTAGACTCCTACGCCTATATGCATGTATATCTTGAAGCTGAAAACAGTTTACCTGATATGTAGGTGATTCATATTAAAAAATTATAGAATCACTGCTAGCATCTTTGTTGGTTAAATAAACATTCTGGTGAATAATATGATTGATCCAGGAAAAAAAATATGAGTATAAAAAGGGAGCAGATGCTCTTTAACTTGGTATGGTTGGTTTGGAATGTGCTTTCTTAATTTCCTTGGCATGGTACAACGAAGCACTGAGAAGAATCTGCAGTGATATAAAGAAGTAGAATTCCTATATGTCTTTATTGAATGTGACACAGTATAATCAAAGAATGCACATAATTAAGTGCTTAAGCTCAAAGCATCTTTGAAGCAGGAATTCTGCTGATTTTTTATTTATGTGATTGTTTACAGATTAGTTCTCTGTTTGCTCCTAAAGAATATACTTAAACAATCAATGAATAACCTACAGCAGTTTGTTGTAGATTCAATAATGGGGAATGGTGCATTGTACCAGGATAGTCAGATATACCCAAAGGGAGTGTCAGTGGTCAAAATGCTTCCATTGCCAGAAGGTAGTCTGAAAATGGTCTGGAAATTCAATACAGCATTGACCCTACATTGTATACATGATCCACAATCAGTTTCTCAAGTGTACTTGAAGTTTTAAAAAGAACCATTAGAAAAAAGCTGGAACTTAAAAAAACCTATTTTAAGTGAGTTGGGTTTTTGTGAATAGTTGATTTAAAATGTATTGGTTCAAATGAGCTAAATAAGTAGCAAAATGTAATCATTTTTACTTCAGATGAAATGTGTCTAAAAATTATTTTATTTAAAAATAATTTAATAAAATATTTTAAAGTTTTGAAAACAACACATACCTTGTGATACCTGTCTGATTTCTATTAATTGTTTTCTTTATTTTATCAGTGGATTAGGAACAAGATAAGTGGCAAGATTTCTAACAAAACAGACTAGTCGTTTACCGAATATCATATGGGTGTGTTTACTTTTTCCATCATTGTGAGAATTGCCAGTATATTTTCATTAAAACACTTACCAACTTTCCATCCTCTAATTACTAGGGGTTTTCATTTCTATAGTTATTTCAAATTGCTTTAAGATGACAACTGTTTAATTCTGAGATTGGAATAAGATTAGAAATTAGGATTCCTACTAATAGAAAAAAATTATTTTGGAATATGCTTAATTTGGATATATAAAAATTTCCTGTCATCCTCATACACTTACTGCGTTCCTTTTCAGAGTTTTAATAAATTGAGGATGCACATTAAAATGATATCACATTAGATAAGTCCTAGCAACTATTTTGTAAGTATTATGCTTCTTTCTCATTTTTAAAATGATAAAAGCTACATTTGGATTTTAAGAGCTACAGTATACCTATATGTATAAGAGTAAATATTACATATAGGTATATAATGTCTGTGTATACATATGTGTGTGATAAACATATACTTCAGTATTTCGCTTGGGGGATAATTATTGTATAAATGAGACATAAATTCCATGTACTTTAGAAGCTGGTACTAAAATCTTAGTTTGGCATTTATGGTTATTTGGTCAAATGGCATGGACAAATCATAGAATTATCCTGTGATGTTGCTGAGAATAAAATTCTTTGTTAAACTTTAGACAGCATCCTGATTTTTGTCATGCAGATTTCATATGTTAGATTTCAACAATGCTTGATGATGATAATAATTTGAATGTTACTTTTTTTCCACATTGACAGGTTTACCTTTTTCAACATGTAAGCTACTTCTTTAGGAAGTTGCGTTAAATCTTATAGCTTATCAATTGATATGATAAGCTTCATTAAGACCCCTTTACAAAATCTGTGTAAAAAAAAGTGCTATTTATCTAATTACAGATGGAGAAATAGTGGTATAATATGAGCTGATTATTCCACACACTGAAGGAAGAGTTAATTTTAATGATTCATTGGTTTTTCTATTTGACTTTTTTCTATTTGAAAATAAAACACTATCCTATAAAATGATTTTGCTGATCTTAATCTGCTTATGAAAGGTGTGAATGTGGTAAAAATATGCCAAGTGCCTGGAGTTGGGCTAGGCACATGGTTAGATACGTAACAAACACTAGTTCTCTTTCCCTGTTCTGCATTCTATATTCATCACCAGAATTCTAATGTTTTGTGCCTTTTTGTGAGAGAAGACTAGGTTTTGTAGTTTGGGCAAACCAACTGGGAAATTATAGTGTCCCCTGGAAATAACACAAGCTATAGTACAAAATTTGCAGGAGGGTTAGGGGCTAAATGTACCAGAAAAACTTCACTTTTACTTTGAGTCATAATGCTCCTGAAGCTGGTTTTTCTAGTTTAAAATGAAATTATAGGCTCCAGGAGGGCAGGGATGTGAATTTGTCCTGTTTATAGTTGTTCATCCAGCTCCAAGCACCCAGTAGGTACTTAGTAAATATTGGTTACGTGAATGAACAAAAAGCTATAATTTTTCTTTATTTCCATCTTTATAAAGTCATATAAATTGGTTAGTTAAAATTGGTTTACTAATCTTGTGATATTTTAAAAATAATTAGCACATTCTATTTCAACACTGATTGATTTCTCCAATTACTGTTTTCCATAGGATTGAAGCTAAATCTTCTATGATCATGATTCAGGCTCTTTATAGTAAGGAATCTCTAATCTGCATTTTGTATTTTCTGCTCACCCTACTGAATGGTATTATACCTAGCACAATATTCCTACCTCAATTACTGGACTTGTAAGAGCTTAATGATCTTAATTTATGCATTATTATTTTTTAAGTAGCTCTTCTTTAAACAAAGACCTTTATCATCAGTGTTTGCGGACGGGACTCTTCACGTACCTAGAAATTAGTGCATGCTCTACTTTCACTGATGCAAATATTTACTGAGAGGAGAGAGAAAGAAAATAACCTCTTGCCCTTTTTTTCCTTTTCTGAAACCTAAAAGCATTTTGTTTTCTAGAGCTCTATAAAAGTTCAACGCATAAAAGGTTAGGAGCCTGACTTTTTTTCTGTCGTGTATATCTTTGAAAAATTGGTTTATGAAGAGTCATACATCATGTAGCCAGACATATGGGAATAGTTAAAGATTAAGGTAAATAGACAAATTGAACTGCTTTAAATCATTTTCCTCGTTTCAGTTTTATGAAAGAGCTTATGAACAAAAGCTGACGTTAAGCAATCACAATGGGCTCTTCTCTATGTTTTAGACAGTGGTAAAGACTTTAGTGTCAAAGAGTGTTGCATCACCAATAGTTACGTCAATTTGATTGGTGTCCAGATTTCAAAAATGTTACCTTGTCAAACCATAACCTTTTCCAGGTCTTTCATTTGTCATGGTTTTGTAGATTATATCATTTGTTTTACATTACCTGTATCAGAAAGCATGGATCATGGATTACAAGATTTTTTTTTATTACATATCAGTTGTTTTTGTTTTTAAATAAAATTAATACTGTAGGCATTTGTGTTCAAAAGGGACTAATCAAATATTTTGGAAGGAAGTTTGATTTCATGCAACAAACATTATAGTAACTCTGCCTAAGGAGACCTTTGGTTCCTTTTTACTTAAAAAAAAAAAAAAAGAAAGAAAAAAATGTATTTTCAGAACCATTAGGTTAACATTTTTAATAAATTGAATAAATATACTGAACTTTTCCAGGGTACCTAATACACTAATATCCTGTGGAGAGAAGCTGACTGTTGGACTTTAAGGTAAGTCCCAGGAATCTGCCTAGTGGCATGGTGACAAGCCCCCACTCTTATGGAAAGTGCTATGGCATCTTTAATGTCCATGCAGGAGAGTAGGATTTAAGATTTTGTGGTCTCATTTGAAAGACCCCTACATAGTAAACTGCATGGAACTCAATTTATCTACCTAGAAAGGAAAGAAGGCTTTGTAGCCCCTGTACTGATAAATCTAAGAAATGCTGTGAATATATGCCTTCGTATTCATGCAGCACCAATCCCCTTCTTAAAGAATAATAAAAATAACAAGGTCTATGATCATGAGGTTGATATAGATAAAAATCCATTAACTTTTCCTCATTATCACAGCTCTTGTATCAAAGTGCAGACATTCATGGGGCTAGCTCACCTCCCCTGGCAGCTGTGCAAAGAGACATATGAAGATCTTTTACATACTTTGTTGGTTTGCCTTTTATAGTATATGTGCTCGATTTAGGAACTGCTGATGGTCAAAATGTAATTTAAGAAGACCACAAATATTTGCACAGGTATGTGAGCCCAGCTTATAAGGCATCCAGCTAACAAGGTTTCTCATATTCTAAATAGAGTGAATGATAGGAAAAAGAGTAACTTCTAGAAAATGTTATCCAAGTTTATTGCAGAGCTTGATGTGATTCTCTGTGAGAAAACACAGATGTTTATGCCTAGCCTGGAGACTGATATATCTATTAGGCACTGCATAAATGTAAGGTTTTTTCCATTTGAAATATTCTAATTGCCACTAGAAATATATATAAGAAATAATCTTGTAAAGCTCGCTAAAATACCTCAGGATGTAAATGTATGAACAGTTTCTCAATAGGAAATGTGATGTAAAGGAGAAAAACACCATCATGTATGTTTTGATAAAATTCTAGCATTTTTGTGGTGGGGAATCTTTCTGGGAATGGGTACCTCCAGTAATTTTGTCCATAGTCTCTGTCATATCTCCAAGCGCACACACACACACACACACACACACACACAGTTTTGATTCACTTAAAGGATGCAGTTTTTGTGTGTGTGTTTTTTAGGTCAGGTTAGCTAAGTAACTTGTTTATATGATTCAGTTTCTGTCTGCATAAAATATTACTGTAAATTCATGATTTCTACTTCCTTCACTACACATTCAGCTCATCAACCCAGAAAGATATATCTATTATCTAAAATTGAATACACATGTCTTCTTTGTAGCTGTTCTTTCTGACCATAAAATTCTATTTCAAAAAATAACTAAAACCGGTGTTTTGCATATATCCTTTCATCTTTCTAGCAGGCCCGTTCTGGTCCAAAGTACTCATGACTATAATGGGATTTATTTGTGAAATGGGAGTTAAAACTAAGAGAAAACAAAAATGATTATTTAATCATTTGATGGGATCGTTATTGCTCACCTTTAAAATTAGCTGTTTTTAAAGACAAGTCAGATTCATCACAATTTTGAATTCAGAGATAAAGTTTTTTTCTTCCTAATGTTAGTAGAGACGATGTTAAATTCCATATTTTATTATACATTATGGCATTGAGCATGAAACAATCTTTCTCTTTAAGGTGTTGTCATTAGTTAAGTTTTTCTCAACTATCCTAGCAATTTAAACAATTAAAACGTATCCTGTAATACCCATAAAATTTGACAATGTACCACTGAAGCAATAGTCTAATAAAGTTAATGCACTATTTTAACTTTAAAAATCTTAGATCATTGTACATTTCTTGGGTATGCTTGATCACAGAATGATGTTAAAACATTTTTAAGTGTAAGAGCACATTTGGGTCACTTGCAATGATGAATATACTTTTTAAAGTTTCGTAATATTGGCTATAAAGGAAGTGTCAATGAGCTTGAACTGCATACAAATGGCTTTTCCACCTTCCACAAAGTGCTTCGGGGCAGTGGGCACTAGAGGGTGCTGTTGGAACTGATACTAACCTGAACTTGTGCTTTCAAAATCAATGCTATCAAGATCCAAAAATGTTTCTCATGAAATACTACATCATTATTAGTTTTTAACATTGGGTTCTGTGAATGTCATCAGCACAATTTCCAAAACAAATCACAAGGCAGTAATTAAAGCAAAGAGCTCCATAACTTGACAATTATTTGTTGTTGTTGAGAGGAAATCAAGATTCTCCTCTCCCACCTTTATAATACTCTCCCAGTTTTTCTTCAGGATGTATATATAGGTTGGTGATACATTTTCATAAATGCCAAGAAAAATGGGCTTGTCAGGCTATTAACATTTTCTCTGGACTTTAAACACGCATAGCCACAAAAGATTGTTTCTTAAAAGAAATGTGTCAAGAGGCTGCGGGTCTAACTTTTCTCCTGGTGTTTGAGAAATTGCGGACATTCAGGGAAGCTTGCACATGAGGGTAACTGTCCTTATGTCGAAAAATGTTGCTTTATATGAAAATTGAAGAATTATCTACTCCCCCTGCCCCCACCCCCGGTAGTTATTTATAAGGGCATCACTGGTAGTTGCCTTTCTTAGACCTTCCCTGAAGGCATGATCAGACTCAAGCAGGCAGCTATTTCCCTTTAATTTTCCACAGCAAGCCAGTAATGCTTATGATTATTGTGAAGTCAGGAAAAGTTTAGTTTCATCAAGTGACATGTAGTGATACAATTAGTTACTTAAGCACTTCTCATAAAATGTTCCACCATGGAACCTAGTTTGTCAGATGCAGCTAAATATTAGCATCTCATATTAAACACAAGAGTAAAACTGCCTCGTGGAAAGCACAGCTGACAGCTCTCAACATGAGCTGAATGATCATTCTCAATTGTAATCGATTCTGTAAGTACTGAACACAAACCCCCAGGCAATTGAAGAAAATAGGATGATGAAGGACTGCAAACTAATATGTTACACATCTTCATTGATTAGACATTGATTAACCATTATTTTCCTGAATGACAAACAGCTAGTGGTAAAGTAACTGAGGCTTGTGATTTATTTACATCTTAGACAGAGATGACTTCTTTATTCAGCTGATTGTGAGCTAATGCTAAACCAGGAGACAGCGAGAGTTTCACGATCTGAGCTGCTGTTTTCTTCCTTTTTTCCTTCTTTCTTTCCTCCCTTCTCCCTCCCTCCCTCTCTCCCTTCTCTCTCTCTCTTTCTTCTTTCATTCATTCCTTCCTTCTTTTGTATCATCCTCTCTGGCGGTTTTCTTAGATTTCTGGCATGTTTCCGTTTGAAACGAATTGAACTAGATTTAAAAATGATCACTGAATTCCAAAATATAGAACATATACCTGTGGTTTAACTACATTTAAAGAGAAGATCATTTTATAGACTTGGTATTTACAAGCATATTGATCAGTGTTTATTGAATTTTTAATTTAATTCTCTTTTCTTCAGTGCCTTATTGGCAATTATACATGGTTTTAGAATGAGTAGAATAGGAGTTTGTTGGTTTCTGTTGCTTATTTTTCTTCTGTGAAGCATATTGCTTTAGAACTATGTGATTCATTGTAAGGAGGCAAATATTTTACAGTTTAAAGAATTTTTGGTTCACCTAAAACTGAGATATTATAGACAATCTTGGATTTATGTAGCAAAATTCTGTGGCAGTGTAGTAAAAATTTTTAAATCTATTTCAATAGCTCTTAAACAATACACACAACGGAAAAATTTGCTCTTGAATTTTCAGGCCATCTCTTTTTTATTACATTGAAGTAGAGAGAGCAAGATATTCAGTGAAATGAACTGCATTATTACTAAGTTAAAACCAAATTATAATGAGACTAGCGTTTTTTTCTTTTTTTGCTTTCTAGAGCATTCTTGTGCATTTTGAAGATTTGTGGGAAACATTATTTATAAGCAGAAATAATTAAGATGTTCTGGCATTCATCATAATGGTCATGATAAAGACTTTTGATGTTCAAGAAAGCATAATTTGCTTCTCCATTGGAATTTGATTGTAAATTAGCACTAATTAATGTTCACTTAAGTGTTACAGATGTGTGGTATATCTAGTTAGTTACCAAAGGGGTAACAGTAGAAAATTTGTTCTATGAAAGTATATGAATTTAGAGTAATGATTAGAGTGTCACTTTAAAAAAATAAGAGAAATTCATTATGATTTCTAGCGTTATAAGTCAATTTTAGCACTTACGTAACTTAGGGAAAAAGAAATTAGTAAACCATATCACTTCAATTAACATAGAGATGCATTCAGCACCACCCTTATTAGTTATTGAATTATTAGACATGTAATTGTGGAATTTCATTGTCGTTTGCCTTTTAATGTAATTCTAACTCTAGGTTAATAAATCAAATCTGTTCTTTATGGATATTGCCCTCTTTATCATAATAAATATGTGGATATGCTTTTCCCCAAGCAACTTCTGTTAGCCTCATCTAAGACACAGGGCCTTCATGTACAGGTATATTAACTCAAGGCTTTTAAAGATTTGTTTTAGGGTTTCAGAATTTTAATCATGGGGTAGAGAGAAAAATATGTGAACTTTGCATCTGTATCTTTAATGTTAACAATTGGAAGCCTAGTCTATTTGTTAAAGAAATCCAGCTGTACTTAAAGGGAAACAGCCTTAAGTTTTAAAAGAGGAAAACCATCCAGTTGGGATAACATGTAGTGCTCAGACTTTCACAAAGGAAACTAAGGATAAGCTTGACTCATCAGTTGCCCTTAGTTAAAGTACATCAGTGGACCCATGCTAATTATAAATCAGCTCCTTAGTATTATTTTTGAGGGCTAAGTTCCCTTTTAGCTTTTTACGGTGCTCAGAACATAGGGAAGGGAAAGTGTTGATTGGTTAGTGGAGCATGAAGAAAGAACAAATGAAAAACCATCCAACAGCAATATCCCAGAGGGAGCTCGGAACCCTAGAAAGAAGTCTAATAGTGTGTTGTTTCCTTGTCCATCTGTGTGCAGGTGAGAGCATCACTGCAGGGTTCTATGTGGAGATGTAAAAATCAGAAAGCTGGAAGTTCATAGAATTAACCACGATGTGATATTTGCACACACAGCAACTCCCTTTTGGAAAAATAAAAAGCACCTCCTTTGGTGTTAGCTGTTTTTTCTTGTGAGTGTGTGTGCCTGCGTGTGCCTGCACACACACACACAGGCTTATGTGGAGCTGAGTGTGCTTCAGTTTCTTCAAGCATGTTTAATATCTTTAAAATTTTAAATGAAAATGTAGCTGTCAATTTTAAACTAATTTGGATGGACAGCAATAAAATGCAAACCTCACTTCAAATTAGAATTTTCAGTGAGGATTTCTAATGGAAAGTAATTGCTGACAATAGGAAATGACAAATTACTAATTACTTAGTTCAATTAGACTTTTGTGCCTTTGGTCCTAAGTGGCAAGCATACAGCAAATCTTGCACTTCTATAACAATTAATGACACTAAAACTATTTAAACTGCCAACAGATGTGAGTAAGAAGACATGAATTGAAACTTACTTAATTTACATTCTATCCCTATTTTATGTCAAGTAAATGGTGTTTAATTTTTATGCTACAATTAAATATTACTGGTACAGTGCAATTTTCACAGAACTTCATAGGGCAAAATATCACTGCTCAAAAGCAGGTCAGTGTTAATGCTTCCTTTTCTCTTACCACAGCAGTATTTCTCTTTAAAAAGAGTCTTAGAGTATGAATTTCTATCTATATGGTATTCATGGCTCATGGCTATACATCAGTGTAAATTAAATAACAGCATCCCCACTTTTTGCTTTTCTTCACTTTATTTTTTTTTGTCTATTCTGTTCATCTTTAATATCCTGATGATCTATTTAGAATCCATATATTTTTCACTCACCATCTTCCCCCGAAGACTAAGTCAGGTGTGATTTTGTGAAAGGATTTTGTTTAGAAGTTCAATTCCATTAACTGTCTTAGTACTGTTAACTTCTGAGTGTAGCTTACAGGGAACTTAATTTGGTATTCCTGGTGCTATCATTTTTGATAATTTTGATTTTGCAAATATAGGATTTTTTTTTAATGTTTCCAGTTATAATCAGGAAGATTTTTTCTCTGTAGGTCAGCAGCTCAATAGACCTATTGCAGATGCATTTGGAGAGTTAAAAAAAAAAAAAGGCAAGGGATCCAATTACATTTATAATGATCAATTTCCCTATTAAGACTTTAAATATATTCTTTTTTCAAAGCATGTATATAAAAGTATTTACTTGTGAAATGAAAATAAAAATGCTGATCAGTATTGAGGCAAATTCACCTAACATTTTGTGCCTACAGGGGAAGGGCAGTAATTTCAGGCAACTGAACTAGCCATAAAAATAAATATAACAGGATGTTATAGAAAAACAAAAAATATAACAACACTGGTAAAATTAAAGACTTTAAAATCATTGCATATCTAAGCAAAGAAGTGATTCAATGGTAGAAGCCCAAGCTGGCTATTAATTTCTACAATTCTCCTCTGGGAATTTCTTTAGCCCATGAGATTCTGTGTATGTCACTAAGAGCTCAGACATCAGGTACTCGATTGCCTTCCCCAGTGTTCTGGATAAGACTGCAAACATCCTATTCAAATTAAATATATTTTCTTATACTTATCACTTACAGTTTAAGATTGGATGTATTCTGTGTCATATTATTATTGCACGTTCAGTTCATTAATTGGGTGAACAGAAGCTTTTATGATCCAATTCTCCTGTAAATAAGGAGAAAATGTAAATATATCTTGTTTTAGTATATGGATGCAGGGATGAGGCAAATTGGAGGGGCCTGACTTGAGAACAGACAGATGACAACAAGTGCTTTTTCCAAGGCTTTTGCTTGATTTTTGCAGCTTTATTTTTTTTCTCCGAGATCCCTGCAATTAAGCTATTGTTTGGAGGCAACAGTGTAAACTAGATCCAAAAAACTAAGGGTAGTTTTTGGACAAACCTCTGTTGTTTCACCACAGCTGTAGTTTTCTTTTCTCATGAGCCCTGTGAACTTTAAGGGCTAGAAATATAACAGAGAGCATAGTAGATAATAGAGGAAAAAGGAAAAGCTTAGGCAGGGGGTAGGAGGCCTGGGCAGGGACAGAGGAAAGAAAGACTTTCACAAATCATAAGAAAAATGGCACTGGCATTGTGCCTAAAAAAAGATAACTTGGAAAAGAGGCAAGAGCAGCGATGGACTTAGCAAGTATATTTAGAGCAAGAATGATAGGAAGAAAGAAGTGGCCTAATTAGAAGAGAGGGAAAGAGAGAGAGAGGGAGAGGGAGCAAGAGTGCAAAGGAAGTGTCAGAAAAAACCAGAAAGTAATGAACCTAGGGAAATTAGCAAAATATATGTGGAGCTTAAGGATGTATCCTCACTCATGCCACAATGCATCACGAGAATAGACTGTTTCAGTTGATTTAAACATCCAAGGAATGCACTGTTTCTTTCCTAGTTTCCATCACCGTTATTGAGACACAGACAACATATAAATGTCACTTTGGTAATCTAGATTCCTTTTATGGAGCTACCTGAGGAATTGAAAGGTATGGCACATCTACATGTTATGTTTTATGAATTATATGAAATTGCCACATACTTCTGTATACTTTGTATTGTGTACAGATCATCTTAGACTTAACATGGGGTTACATCCTGATAAACCCGTCGTAAGTAAAAAAGTCGTTAAGTTGAAAATGGATTTAATACACCTAACCTACTGAGCGTCATAGCTTAGCCTAGCCTACCTTAAATGTACTCAGAGCACTTACATTAGCCTACAGTTTGGCAAAATCATCTAACACAAAGCCTATTTTATAATAAAGTGTTGAAAATCTCATGTAATTTATTGAATGCTGAACTGAAAATGAAAAACAGAATGTTTGTATGGGTACCAAATGCTTGTAAGTGTTATCGGTTGTTTACCCTCCTGAGTGGCTGGCTGGGAGCTGCTGCCCTGCCCAGCATCACGAGAGAGGATTGTACCCCATATGGCTAGCCTGGGAAAAGACCACAGTTCACAATTCGAAGTACATTTTCTACTGAATGTGTATCACTTTCCCACCATGGTAAGGTTGAAAAATCATAAATTGAACCAAGCTATGTAGGGGACAATCTGTACATGGTTCACACATATTCTGTGCTCAATGAAAATTTTGAGAAGGTTTTCAAGCTCCCAAACTTTTGAACTCTTAATTATTTTTTTAAACAGGGAAGTGTGTTGAATTTTTCAGAAGGTTTTGAGAGAATTGTATAGTTTTTCTAAGACTGATATTTTAATGAATAGATATTAATACATATGTAAGCTTACAGGAAGAAAACTTTCTTAAGTTGCATTTTCCTTATGAAGACCTTACTTAGGTAATTATGCTTTCTATTATGTTGTTAATTGTATTTTAGTTTAGGAATACGAAAGCTGGATTCTGTTCAGTTGTATAATCTTTCTAGACAGGCACTCAGAAGTATGAGAAGATTGTTGTCAGTCATTTCCTTCCTCCTTTCTTCCACCCTGCCTTCCTTCTTTCCCTCCCTCCCTTCTCTCCTTTCCAGATGTACTGGGCCTATTTGCAAGGATAGGATTGGAATGGATTGGATGTTATTCCAAATATGATTTTGTACCTTCATAGGATGGACGGATAAGGGCAAGATTTCCTTGTAATAATCTTTGGAGGTGCTGTAGAATGTTTGGTAATTTGTATCATTAAAGCAGCTGTAGCCATTGTAGATGCTGGTCAGCAGTAGATTTGTTCTTGATCGTCCCCTTCAGGTTCAGGATCAAGAAGCCTTTATTTGAACAGTTGGGATAATGTCTTGGCAATTTCTGTAATATGATCCACTTGACTTGTCCCACGGATGGCTGATTCCATTTAGGAAACTGGCTGGGCACTTATTGCAACTGGTGAATATCTTATTGGAAAGTTGCCCAGTATGAGCCACTTTTTGATGTACATCTACTTATCTCTCAGAGGCTGAGGGTTAACACAGCAAGGATTAAGATACTTACCAATTGGGTAAGTATCTTATCATCTACCATTTTTGTTTTCTTGGAAACTATAATTTGCCTTCTGTAGAGCTTTTTCCTTTTTTTTTTTTTTTTTCTTTCGTGTATTATGTAGACTTAAAACAAAGGAAGAACTGAGAGATATCATATATATGTCCTAGACAGTGCACAACTTTTACTGATGAGAATTTATATATGTGTGTTTGTGTGTATAGCTGTCTATTTATCTACCTATTCTTGCAAAATATATTTTCTAGTCCACTTCTACATATCCTTGCAACATTATTGAGGCTATTTTAAATTTCCTATACTAATTTCCTCAATTGTTTATATACCCTGGAAGATTTTGATTAACTGAATGATAATATACACAGACTTCAGGTTCAAAATCCCAATTTTCACTGTCACCATCGTTACTTCTACTGTGAGATTAACAAAAAATCTTATTTGTGCCATGCAAGTATTTTAGTCGGAAAATGTATGGGTTTATCATAAGTATAGAAAAAGGAATTTGAAATCATAAGAATTACTTTGAAGGAACATTTTCTCAGTTTCTGCAGGTTCCTGGTCTTCAAAAGTGATCCCTCAGAGAAGACTTACTATGCTTTTAACTTATAGTCATGGCACATTTTTGTAAAGTTCTTGCTAATAGTGACTGATACACAGAGAGTAACTTGGCTTATTTTATATTAAAAGAAGACATCAAACTTTTGCATAATAAAGAGCAGAAAAAGACTTAGCCAATAATCTATATGTGCTTTTCTGTAATTTAAATGATTTCAAATTATATCAGATTTCTTTAAAATCAAGAGCAGAAAAGGTCTCCTACCAGATGGGAATTCATATGTGAAGACAACATTCTGGATATTAAGGTCAAGGTGTGAGAGCCTTGAAAGGTGTGAGAGCCTTGAAAGAAAAAAATGTCCGTGGGTTACTGCAATTCAAATACTAAATACTGTATTCTAAGAATCTATTCTGGCTTTTTGGTTAAATAGTAAATTAAAAAATTTAATTTCAGTAAATATGAAGTATATTTTCTTTGCTTAACTTAGGAAAACAAAAGCAAACTGACCATTTCTTTCTTAAATAAATAAAAGGAAATTCTTAAAAATTCTCTCTCCATCAGTAGACTCTGGAAGTTAGATATGTAGGTTTGAAATGTACTGAGCTCTGGGCTAAAATCAGGAGAAAATTCAACTTCTAAATCTGCCATGACTTGCTATGTGATCTTGGACAAGTCATTGAAACCTTTCTGTACTAGAACACTCATTATGGAATGAAGGTAACAATTTCTGCTTTTTCTAGGTTTGGTATTGTTTTTACGATAAAGTAAGAAAATATGATAACATAGTAAGTTTAACATAGTAAAATATGTTGTATGATAAAATTATCAGTAGAAGCATAACTTTTATGTTTTTTGTAGTCACTAAGGTATTTTGAAATAAAGTTGTTACTCTTGAAACAGTAACACAGTAATGATTAAGTACACCTTTTCTAAAAAATAAAATTCAGTATTAAATATATATGCTTCTAAATTCCAAACATCTAATTTAGTACATCAAATTGTACTAAATTAGATAGAACAATATAGTATGCTAAAACCTCAAAGACTGCCACAAATTGCAAAAAAAGAAAAAAATCGGAGAATGATTTTCTCTGATCAGAGAATGATTTTTTTCAGGTCCTGGGGGCTCTTCTAGTCTAACTTCCCATGTGGTTCAAGAATCTCTTTTATAAGAGTCCTTGTGCGTTGACCATCCAGGCTCTGCCCAAATGCACCCGGTAATGGGAGGCTCACCCTCTCCTGTGCCTGTGTTTTTGACACAGTATTTGAGATCTACTTTTCATAATCTGGATAATGAATATCTACTAATGACAATTTTGGCTCACACTAAAGCTTTTGGAAAATTGGATCATTCTAGATTTTAAAAATATATAGATTCAATTACATTTGCAAATCAGTTGTATAACATAGACATGGGGGTGTCAAATACAGCAAATCATGGACATGGATCTTAACATCCAGGAGCACATAGCTTATAAGGAGGAAGACTCAAAACAGATAATCACAACATGGTGTAATAGGGGCAGTGATAGAAGTATGAACATACTACAGAGGTAGCACAGAAGAGGATTTAATAGATTTAAAGGAGGTGTCTTATAACAGGTGAGTCTTCATTGAGCAACTAACTGAGATGAATGGTGAGGGAGAAGGAAATGTAAGGTAGAAGAAAAAGCACATACAAAGGCACTGCAGTACAGATAATATATGTGGGAAATTGCAAGAGAGGGGCCAAATTAGGTCCCCCATCCTTTATTTTATTTTTTTATTATTATTATTATTTTTAATTAATTAATTTTATTTTTGGCTGTGTTGGGTGTTTGTTTCTGTGCGAGGGCTTTCTCTAGTTACGGCAAGCGGGGGCCACTCTTCATCACGGTGCGCGGGCCTCTCACTATCGCGGCCTCTCTTGTTGCGGAGCAGAGGCTCCAGACGCGCAGGCTCAGTAGTTGTGGCTCACGGGCCTAGTTTCTCCGCGGCATGTGGGATCTACCCAGACCAGGGCTCGAACCCGTGTCCCCTGCATTAGCAGGCAGATTCTCAACCACTGCGCCACCAGGGAAGCCCCCTCCTTTATTTTTATAATTGATTTTCTTAACAGATTTATTGAAGTACATTTGATCACAAAAAATCATACATATTCAATGCTTGCAATTTGATGAGTTTGGCAATATGTATACACCTATGAAAACGTCACCACAATCAAGGCAATAAATAATATCCATCGCCTCCAAAAGTTTCCTCATGTCCCTTTTTTCCCGTTTTTGTGGTAAAAACACTTAACATGAGAGCTACTCTCTTAAATTATTTAAGTGTGTAACAGCATCGTTAGCTGTAGGCACTTTGTAGTTCAGTAGATCTCTAGAACTTTTTCCATCTTGTATAACTGAAATTTTATACCTGTTGAACAACAATGGATTCCCCCAGTTCCCCTCCCTTCCCAGCCCCTGGCAACCACCATTCTACTCTCTGCTTCAGTGAGTTTGACTGTTTTAGATACCTCATAATGGTGAAATCATGCAGCATTTGTCCATCTGTGACTGGCTTATTTCACTTAGCATGATGTGCTCCAGGTTCATTTATGCTTTTTGCATCTAAATGTAATGCATCTCTTTTGGTTAAATTCTGCCTTGTTGAATGATGTATTAATCCATCTTACAAATAAATATTGAGTATCATGCACATTCCAGGCACTATTGTTAAGTGCTGAGCAGAGAGGAATGAACAAAACTGGCACATTTCTCTGCCTTTATGAAGCTGACATTCTAATAAACAGGATACCTAAATTATATATATATGTATATACATTTATTTATTTATAGTTAATGAGTAAATGCTAAATAAAAAATGTAAAGGAAATGGGAATGGGAAATCTGAGGGAAGAAAAAAAGGTGTTACAAATTTAGATATGGTGGTCAAGTAAGTCTCACCAAGAATAGCGAGTCACTTGGTTCTGGGATTGATCATTCCAGGTAAAAGGAATGGGAGAGCTCTGGAGGGGAAAGTGTGCATGGTGTGTCCAAGAAACAAGAGGAAGACAATGTGGCTGAAGTGGAATTAGCAAAGAGGAGATTGGGATGAGATCAGAAAGAAAAGCTGGCTTTATATGTCACTGCAAGAAATTTGAGCTTTTAGTTTGGAAAGCCCCTGGAGGATTTTGAGTGGAGGAATGACATGAGTGACTTTTACATTGTAATAGATCATTTTGGCTGCTGAATTGAGAATAGACCAGAGCTGGCCACGGGAAAAGGAAGAATACGAGGTTTGTTTTGTTTTGTTTTGAGGGAGGGGAGGTTGCTCTTGCAGGTATTTGTGGCTTGGATTAGAATGGTAGCAGTGGAAGTGGTGAAAATCAGTTCTCTTCTGGATAATTTTGAAGGTAGAATTAGCTGAAGGATTGGATGCAGAATATGAAAGAAAGTCATGGAATACTTTATAACTTTTGGCTAAGCAACTGAAAGAACAGAGTTGTCATTTACCTAAATGGAGAAGAGGAGCAGGTGAGACTAGATGGCATGGCTGTGACTAGTTTAGCTGTAGTCATCTTTCAATTCAGGCGTAGGTTTAAATGTGGAGGGTGTAAATTCAGTCAGGAAAGCCAGGGAGAGGCGAGAGCTAAGAGCCTGTGCAAGAGAATGGTTGTAATGATTGACTCGTGGAATTTAAACTGGCTAAGGAGAGTAGTGAGGGCATCGGCGGTGGAGGGGGGTCAGTGAAAGGTGGTGGGAACAGTGATTGTAGATCTCATTCTCAGAGCAATCAAAAGACTTTAGACTTGTGGTACTGTAGGAAGTGACCTGGAAAGATTATTCTGGTTATGTATTGTATTAGTTATTCCTCCTAGTATGTGTCATCTAAATTCTATTGAATTATTCACATCTTGATTTTTTTAAGTGCTTTGCTCAGGATAGTAGTATTTACTCCATTCTCTTAATGTCAGTGTGACATTATTAAAAAGACAAATCAACTCAGTTGTGCGAGTTATTTTTACAAAAGTCATCTTGCTTTCTAATGATCATTATATGCTTTTCATTATATTAACAGTTCTTTTCAAACGTTCATAAAATATCTCTTTTAAAATGTTCCTGGTTATTGATATTAGCCTCATACATCTGTTTGTAGAATTTACACCCTCCAGATCAGTGGCTTCCAAATGTTTTTGATAGTACGCCCCTTACAGTGGAATATTTCTGTGAATTTGTATCCCAACCTATGTTTGTGTATAAATTATGTTCTTAAAATATAATCAAATACAAACATGATAAATATAAATATATTATAAAACTTGGGCAATTATAGGAACTGAAAAAGAATGAAGTTGAATGCAACGTTGTTTATTTTTTATTTTCTTCATTTTCAGCATGAAACTTTTCTCATTTAATTTAATAATTATAGTTAATAATTCTAATATTTTAGTAATAGTGACATTGTTGTATTAGATCTGATGAGATTATCATTGACTTTTAACTCATAAATGTTTGATAGGAAATCTGCCCAAAGGGGAAGAGGAATCTTAGCATTGCTATTTTCTAATTGTTCAGTTGTACTTGTGTTAAGAGAATTGCCTTTGATCCATGGCTCCTTTGCAAGAGTCTTTTTGAATTTCTTGTCATTTTGTGAGGGTGAATTTCATTAAAATTGGACAATATAATCTGTAAATCTGCTTAACCTGTACTCTTAAATTGGAGTAGTTTAAATATGAGCAAAGGCCACCTGTCTTATTGAACTTCCACTGTTCCATGGGATGTCTCCATAAACCAGTAGAGCACATGTAATGGTCTCATATTTGGGCTCAGTAAGGATGGCCTTGGCAATCTGTATATTAAATATTAGTACAGCTTCATATGTTTCTTATTTCTAGGCTAAAAAATACAGAAAAAAGAAAAAAATTCTAATATTTCATTTCCAACCCTAATGAATTGTCTTATTTTCTCCTTACCATAGAGGCTACTGTCTTAGTCTGTCAAATGCATGAGAGAATAAACTATTTCTCTTTCACTGTTCTATTTGCCACATCTATCACAGGAATTAATATATATTATGTGCTCAATAAATATTTGGTGGATAAATTAATCCATGAACTACCCCTGATTTAAAACTTAGGAGCCTCCATTTTTCCAGTATTTTGACACTTCTTTGCATTTCATGATTTCACATACATTTCTCACAGTAGTTATAAAATCACATTTGCTTATCATCATCCTGAAATAGGATATGGTTATATCTC
This sequence comes from Eschrichtius robustus, assembly GCF_028021215.1. Taxonomy (NCBI): domain Eukaryota; kingdom Metazoa; phylum Chordata; class Mammalia; order Artiodactyla; family Eschrichtiidae; genus Eschrichtius; species Eschrichtius robustus. The sequence continues at coordinate 68,020,629 of NC_090828.1, forward strand.
ATACTATACAGAACTTATTTGAAAACTTACGGTCAAATCCCATTTTAAAATTGTCTCTTCTTGTGTGTGATGGGTGGCTACCCTTCTGTTGTTTGTTTATTCCCCCATATTATTCTAACATATTTCCCTTTTAATGTTTTTAAAGCAAAGTATGTATAGCATATATGTGAAGTAATCTAACCTAACATGTGACAAAAATCAAGTTCCATAGCTATAAATCCTTGTCAATTTGCCCGTAATGACTTCCAGGAACAAGGTTAGTTATCTTTTTCTTTACTGATTCCCCCGATCCCAGTGCCAACTCTGAGAAACTCTAGAGCTATCTGAAAAATGGGCATACATGAGCTGACATCCTTCTTGTGGGCACTACTTTTCCATCATAGGAAAAAATTTAACTAACAAAAAGAGCATATGGTAAACACTTGTTCAGGGAATAGTATATGGAAACTAAAATTCCTCATACCCCTAAAACTTCACTCTTTATTGATAGTATGTGTCCCTCACTTCATTCATTTTTGCTAAAGAGGTAAGGATTCTTTTGGTATAACTCCCTTACTTGCTTCACTGTGGTTGTCACCTCTACTCCTTTGATACCTACAGACATCTTTGAGGTCCTTTTAAAAAAATTATTGAGATAACATTGGTTTATAACAGTATGTAAGTTTTATGTATACAACATTATACTTCTACTTCTGTACACACTACAGTATGCTCACCATGGGGTCAACTGTATGGAGATGAATGCAAAATAATATTTGGAGTCCTTTTGTAATTGAATGTGTTTGTTGTCTTAGATAACGTGAAGTCTTTCTGTCAGTTATTAAAACCTTAAATAGAGAAGAAAGTAAATAAAACTGCGGATGTTTTTAGGTGGTTCCAGCTTTTTGTTTGTCAACATGCTGTTGTGTTTTTCTTTTTCTTCTGTTAAGAAAATGGCTTCTTATTCATTATTCCTTCACAATCACTGTATAACCCCTTTCAGAAGTATTTTCTCTGTCACATAGTGTCCCCATGTCCCCCACTGATGACAACAAGAGGCTTGTCTGTCAGCATATACGGGACAAATGTAGCTAGTATTTTTCCCTTAACACTTTTGTTATGCTTGAGAAAAAATAAATTTCCCATTACTTTGGGAACTAGTTTAATCTGACAAAAATACAACTTAGATTTCAGAGGGAGTTTATATTTCAACACGTCACATTATCTGACATTTCTTCTTTTCGTGTAACAGTTAAATGATAAGGGAGAACTTGGAGTCCAGCTTTTTGAACAGATTCATTTGAGATTTCATTTGAGAGTTCATGTTCACATGTGGTCAAACCTCTGGAAGTCTGGTTAGTTTAAAATGTACTTAAACTAATTCTCTACTGCCAAGCAAACATACTGTTTAAAAGATAGTGACATATATTCTCTGTGAAGATGCAAGATAATTTTTTGGAAGAATGAGAATGATTTTTTTAAATGTGTTTTCATTTTAATTTATCGAGGTATCAGGATTGCCAAGGCCAAATCCAAAAAGAATTAGTAATAGTAACAGAAAAATGGTCTGGGCTATTCTAAAAATAAAATTTAATGTTTTGTTTCTGATTATAAAAGTAATGCATGTTGACTATATTTGGGAAATATAGAAAAAAAGAGGAAAATCACCACCTATCGCTGGGTAGACCTGACAGAATTGTTCTATGTTCTTGAAAAGTTGATATAACATGAGAAAGTTGAGTTTGATTTTTGACACATTTTCTGATTTCTTTAGGGGTTATTGGTTTATTCAGGTTTACTAGTTCTTGGATAGATTTTTAGTAAGTTTTTATCTTCTTAGGAACCCATCCTTTTAAGTTAAAATTTCATATTTTTATTTATTGCTGTAACTGTAATTAATTTATTTTCTGATTTACGTTTGGATATTTTTCTTACATTTCCCTATTCCTTTGTGTGTGCAAGAACTTCAGTGTCAGGTTTTTTTTTTTTTAAGTAGTTTAGTTTCTGCTTTATTACTTTCATTTCTTTATTATTAACATAAACCTCCCACCCCGAGCTATTGAATTAAATGCTAATTCATTGAGTTTTAGTCTTCCTTATTAAATAATGAGAACATTTTAGGGTTACTAATTACCTCTAACCACAGATTTGACTGCATCCTTTAAGTTTTGTCCTGTAGCTTTTCTCATGTTGTTATTTTGTGTATAGTCTGTAACAGCAGCTGTGTTTTCTTCTGTTATGTGGACCAGATTTCCTTAGGAGCCTGGTTGCTAGTGTCTTAGAAGCTACCATACTGCTGAGTGAAGTAGTTAGAACTACAGCGCAATCTCCTTATAAGGAGGGCCCATCTCCTTCTAAGACAGGGCTTCCCACGATTGCTCACATTATGGCAAACATAAACAATAATAGTATGTGTACAGCCCAGTGGGGTAGACAGTTAAGGCTGCTTCCCGGTGAAATGCCTAGTTTAGGCGCTTTGGGGCGCAGAGCCTGCTCAACCACCCTCAGAGCTAAGAGACCAGCATCCTGGTACCTATTCTTGGCACACCAGTTGGGAATTTCTACTTCGAGAGACTTTCAAGACCACTTTCATCAGTGTCAGAGGTCCAAGTCTCCACATGTAACTTATCAACTAAGTTGTTTAAAAATTTATTAAGATTTACTATACATACAGTAAAAAGTCTCTAGAGTACAGTTTTATAAAATTTGACAAACACCTGCAGTCATGTGGCTACCACTACAATCAAGAATAGAACAATTCTATTACTCCAAGCATTTCCCTTGGGCCCTATTTCATCTATTCCTCTTTCACCCCCAGAGCCTAAGCAACAACTGGTCTGTTTCATACCCTATACTTTTGCCTTCCTAGAACACTACATACTTGGAATCAGACATTATGCATTCTTTTGAATCTGGTTTCTTTCATTTAGTATAATGCAGTTGAGATTCATCCATGTTTCTGTGTGTATCAGTAGTTTGTTTCTTTTTTTAAAAAAATAATAAATTTATTAATTATTTATTTTTGGCTGCATTGGGTCTTTGTTTCTTTGCCCCTTGGAGGGAGGGGGGGCTGGGGGGGCTACTTTACACTGCGGTTGCACGGGCTTCTCATTGTGGTGGCTTCTCTTGTTGCGGAGCATGGTCTCTAGGCACGCGAGCTTCAGTAGTTGTGGCTCCCGGGCTCTAGAGCGCAGGCTCGGTAGTTGTGGCGCACGGGCTTAGTTGCTCTGCCGCATGTGGGATTTTCCCGGACCACGGCTTGAACCTGTGTCCCCTGCACTGGCAGGCGGACTCCCAACCACTGCGCCACCAGGGAAGACCCAGTAGTTTGCTTCTTTCTCTTTTTGGTTGAGTAGGATTCCATTGTATGGATGTCTCTTTCAGTGACCAGCTGAAGGACATTCGAGTTGTTCCCAAGTTTTAGTAATCAGGAATAAAGCTGCTGTAATGATTTGAATACAGTTTTTTTTTTTTTTTGAGTGAACATAGTTTCATTTCTCTTGCATAAATACAGAGAAGATAGTGCTGCTACTCAATGAACAATGATTTATGTACAGCTATGAATATTGTATAAATATAAATGTATTATTAAATGGACTTTCACTATAGCACAGAAACTTATGATGTTCTAGAAGCTAACTTTCCAATTCTTTAAGCCTGCTAACTTCTCAAGACTAAATTTCAGGTTAAAACCTTACTTCTTCACTGAAAAAGTAGAAACTAACAGATGCAAAATCTGTCATATTTCCATCACAATCTAAAACCCTTCTTATCTCTGTGTCTGTTTCCTCTCTAATAAAAAGGAAACAGTTCCCTTTCTTCACAAAACAGTTTATTACGAGGCTGTTTTAATTTCTCTAATACGTATTTACAACCCCCTCTACTTAAATTTGGTTTCCACTTTCACTACCCAATCAAAACTACTTTCAGCAAAACCACTACTGTCCTTCATGTCGCTAAATTCAATGAATTTTTGTTCTGTTTTCATCTCTAATCTCTTCTGTATTTGTCATTGATTCCTTTTGTTCTATTTTAAAGCTTTTGTTTCTAAAGCTGGAATACTTAATAGAGTCAAATTTAATTATTTTGAGACATTTGGAGCAGTCCTAGAGTATAATGCAGTGTTTTTCTTTTTCAGTTTCAACTTGACTCTATTATTATATTCTCCCACAAACTTAAATTTAAAACTTTCAGACCCACAGAAAACTTTTAAGAATAATAAAAAGAACACCCATATATCCTTCACTTTGATTCTTCAACTGTTAACATTTTGCCAAATTTGATCTGTCTCTCTCAATCTGTTTCTCTCTATAAAGAGAGATCAATATCAATCTATACTTCTATACACACTTAGGTGAAACATTTTTCTGTATTACAGCTTATAATTTAAATAATTTAATCTTGTATATTTAGGCCTATGATTTATTTCATGTTAATTTTTGTGTGAAGTGTGAAGTAGGGGTTGAGGTGGTTTTTTTTCTCACTAAGGTTTTGGCTTTTTAAAAAACAGAGTTTATTTTTAAAGAGCTGTTATAGGTTCATAGCAAAATTGAGAAGAAGGTACAAAGATTTCCCATATACACCCTGCTCCTATGCATGCATAGCCTCCCATATTATGAATATTCCTCACCAGAGTTCTACATTTGTTGTAATTGAGAATCTACACAGCTACATGACTGTCCCAAAGGCTGTAGTTTACATTGGGATTTACTCTTGGTGTTGTATATTTTATGGATTTGGACAAATGTATAATGACATGTATCCACCATTAGAGTATCATACAGAGCATTTTCACTACCCTAAAAATCCTCTGTGCTCTGCCTTTTCATCCCTCCTTCCCCTTTAAGCCCTGGTACCCGCTGATCTTTTTACTGTATCTATAGTTTTGCCTTTTCCAAAATGTCATATGTTTAGAATCATAGAGTATGTGGCCTTTTCTGACTGGCTTCTTTTTTCTTGTAATATGCGTTTAAGTTTCCTGCATGTTTTCCATAGCTTGATAACTCATTTCTTTTTAGTGCTGAATGAAATTCCATTTTCCTGATGTACCAGAATTGATTTATTCATTTTCCTACTGAAGGAGACCTTAGTTCCTTCCAAGTTTTGGCAATTATGAATAAAGCTGCTATATACATCTGTGTGCAGGTTTTTGTCTTAACATAAGTTTTCTCCTCCTTTGGGTAAGTACTAAGGAATGTGACTGCTGGATCATATGGTGAGAATATGTTTAGTGTCATAATAAACTACCCAGTTATCTTCCAAAGTGGCCGTACCATTTTGTGTTCCTATCAGCAATGTATGAGAGTTCCTGTTATTCCACATCCTCACCAGCATTTGGTGTTGTCAGTGTTCTGGATTTCAACCATTCTAATAGGTAGGTAATGGTATCTCATTGTTGTTTTAATTTGCATTTCCCTGATGACCTACGATGTGGAGCATCTTTTCACATTCTTATTTGCCATCTGTGTGTATATCTTCTTTGGTGAGGTATCTGTTAAGGTCTTTGGCCCATTTTCAAATGGAGTTATTTTTTTAGTGTTAAGTTTTAAGAGTTCTTTAGGATAACAGTCTTTGTTATTTAGGATAACAGTCTTTTATCTGATGTGTCTTTTGCAAATATTTTCCCTGAGTCTGTGGCTCAGAGACACACAGTATTTTTATTCTCTTGACGTCTTTTGCACAGCAGAAATTTTTAATTTTAATGAAATCCAGTTTATCAAGTTTTTCTTTCGTGGATGGTGCCTTTGGTGTCCTATCTAAAAAGTGATCACTAAACCAAAAGTTATCTAGATTTTTTTCCCCCTATCTTTTCTTCTAGGAGTTTTATAATTTTATGTTTCACATTTAGGTCTGTGATCCATTTTTAATTAATTTTTGTGACGCGTGTAAAGTTTGTGTGTGTGTGTGTGTGTCTCTCTCTATATATGTATATATATATATATATATATATTTTTTTTTTTTTTGCATGTGGATGTCATGTTATTCCAGCACCATTTGTTGAAAAGATGATCTTTTCTTCGTTGTGTTGCCTTTTCCCCTTTGCCAAAGATCAGTTGACTACATTTATGTGAATCTATTGATATTTCTGGGCTGTCTATTCTGTACCATTGATCTATTTGTTTATTCTTTCACCAGTATCACACTGTCTGGATTACTGTAGCCCTGTAGTAAGTCTTGAAGTCAGTTAGTGTCAGTCCTCCAACTTTGTTCTTCTTTTTTCAATATCATGTTGGCTATTCTGAGTCTTTTGCCTTCCCATATGAACTTTAAAATCAGTTTGTTGATATCCAAAAAATAACTTCCTGTGTTTTTGACTGGAATTGTGTTGAATTTATAGATCAGTTTGGAACTCACATCTTGACAATATTGAGTCTTCCTATCCATAATTACCTCTCCTTTTATTTGGTTATTCTGTGATTTCATTCATCAGAATTTTGTATTTTTCCTTATATAGATCTTGCACATATTTTGTTAGATACATACATAAGTATTTCTTTCTTCCTTTTTCTGCTGCTAATAAAAATGAATTGTGATTTTAATTTCAAATTCCACTTTTTCATTGCTGTCATATGGGAGAGTGACTGACTTTTGTATATTAATATTGTATTCTGCACCCTGGCTATAATCACTTATTTGTTCCAGGATTTTTTTTGTCTATTCTTTTGAATTTGCTACATAGGAGATCATGTCATCTATGAACAAAGTTTCCTTCCAAATCTATATACCTTTTATTTCCCTTCCTTGTCTTATTGCATTAGCTGGAACTTCTAGTATATTGTTGAAAAGGAGTGGTAAGAGGAGACATTCTTGCCTTGATCCTGATCTTAGTGGGAAACCTTTGAGTTTCTCATCATTAAGTATAATGTTAGCTGTAGGGTTTTTGTAGATATTCTTTATCAGGTTGAGAAAGTTCCCCTCTATTCCTACTTTCCTGAGAGTTTTTATCATGAATGGGTGTTGGATTTTGTCAAATGCTTTTTCTGCGTGTACTGATATGATCACGTGATTTTTCTTCTTTAGCCTATTAACGTGATATGTTACACCAATTGATTTTTGAATGCTGAGCTAGCCTTGCATATCTGGAATAAATCCCACTTGGTTGTAGTGTGTTATCTTTTTTTACATTGTTAGATTCAATTTGCTAATACCTTGTTGAGGATTTTTGCATCAGTACTCATTACAGGTATAGTTTTATTTTCTTGGTAATGTCCTCGTCTAGTTTAGGTATCAGGGTAATGCTGGCCTCATAGAGTTAGTTATGAAGTACTCCCTCTGCTTCTATCTGCTGAAAGAAACTGTAAAGATTTGGTGTAACTTCTTCCTTAAACGTTTGGTAGAATTCACCAGTGAGCCCATAGGCCCAATGCTTTCTCTTTTAATAGGTTATTAATTATTTACTCAATTTATTTTATAGCTGTAGGCCTATTCAGATTATGTTTTTCTTCTTGTGTGAATTTTGGCAGATTGTGTCTCAAAGAATTGGTCCACTTCATATAGGTTATCAAATTTGTTGGCGTTGAGATGTTCATAGTATTCGTTTATTATCCTTTCAATGTCCATAACATCTGCAGTGATGTACCCTCTTTCGTTTGAGATGTTAATAATTTGTGTCCTTTCTTTTTTTTTCTTAGCTTAGCTAGATGCTTATTGAGTTCATTAATCTTTTCAAAGAACCAGCCTTTTGTTTTCATTGATTTTCTCTATTGATTTCCTATTTTCATTTTATTGATTTCTGCTCTAATTTTTATTATATCTTTTCTTCTGCTTACTCAGGATATACTTTGTTCTTCTTTTTTTCCTAGTTTCCTGAAGTGGAAGCTTAGATTATTAATTTTAGTTTTTCTTATTTTGTAATGTATGCATTCAGTGATATAAGTTTCACTCTAAGCACTGTTTTCATTGTATCACACTAATTTTGATTAATTGTGCTTTCATTTTCATTGAGCTGAAAATATTTTCAAATTTCTCCTGATTTATTCTTTGACTCATGTGTTCTAAGTTCATTTTTGTGCATGTGGATATCCAATTTTTCCATCACTATTTGTTGAAAGACTATTTTTTTCTCACTGAATTTCCTTATCACCATTCTTGAAAATCGATTGGCCATATTAGTGAGAATATATTTGTGAACTCTCTTTTTTGTTTCATTGTTCTGTGTGTCTATCTTAATGTCTTGATTAATATACCTTTATAGTCTACATTATCTTCAACTTGAGTATTGTTAAGTTTTCCAAACTTGCTCTTTTTTGAAATAAACTTCATTTTAAAGCAGTTTTAAATTATACAGTTTTTGAGAAGGTAGTACAGGGAGTTCCTATATATTCCACACTCAGTTTCTTCTATTATTAACATCTGAAAATAGTACTGTATTTGGTCACAATTAATGAAATAATATTGATACGTAATGTTTATACTTTATTCAGATTTCCTCAGTTTTAATATCTTTTTTCTGTTGTTTTTATAGGATCTCACCCAGGATACCATATTGCATTTAGTAGTCATGTATCCTTAGGCTCTTCTTGGCTATGACAGTTTCTCAGTGTTTTCTTTTTTTGATGACCTTGACAGTTTTGAGGATTACTAGTTAGGTGTTTTTAGGATATGCTTCTTGACAATTGTCTGATGTTTTTCTCATGATTATATTGGGCTAATATGTTTTTATTGAAAACTTTTTATTTTTGTATTGGAGTATAGTTGATTAACAATGTTGTGTTAGTTTCAGGTGTACAACAAAGTGATTCAGTTATACATACACATATATCTATTCTTTTTCAAATTCTTTTCCCTATTAGGTTATTACAGAATATTGAGTAGAGTTTCCTGTGCTATACAGTAGGTCCTTGTTGGTCATCCATTTTAAATATAGCAGTGTGTACGTGTCGATCCCAAACTCCCTAACTATCCCTCCCCTCCCTTCCCCCTGGTATCCATAAGTTCATTCTCAAAGTCTGTGAGTCTGTTTCCTTTTGTACACAAGTTCATTAGTATCATTTTTTTTTTGATTCCACATACAAGCAATATCATATGGTATTTCTCTTTCTCTTATCTGACTTACTTCACTCAGTATGACAACCTCTAGGTCCATCCATGTTGCTGCAAATGGCATTATTTCATTCTTTCTAATGGCTGAGTAATATTCCCTTGTATATATGTACCACATCTTCTTTATCCATTCTTCTGTTGATGGACATTTAGGTTGCTTCCATGTCTTGGCTATTGTAAACAGCACTGCAATGGACATTGGGGTGCATGTATCCCATGTTTTCTCCGAACCATGTTTTTCTCCAGGTATATGCCCAGGAGTTGGATTGTGGGATCGTATGGTAGCTCTGTTTTTAGTTTCTTAAGGGACCTCTGTACTATTCTCCATAGTGACTCCACCAATTTACATTACCACCAACAGTGTAGGAGGGTTCACTTCTCTCCACACCCTCTCCAGCATTTACTGTTTGTGGATTTTTTGATGATAGCCATTCTGTCTGGTGTGAGTTGATATCTTATTGTAGTTTTGATTTGCATTTCTCTGATAATTAGTGATGTTGAACATCTTTTCATGTGCCTCTTGACCATCTATGTCTTCTTAGGAGAAATGTCTATTTAGGTCTTCTGCCCATTTTTTGATTGGGTTGTTTATTTTAATGATATTAAGCCGCATGAGCTGTTTGTAAATTTTGGAGACTAATCCCTTGTCGGTCCCATTCTGTGGGTTGTCTTTTTATTTTCTTTATGGTTTCCTTTTGTTTTTAGGAGGAAAATGCAGTGGTGTCATCACATGGAGCGTATGTGATGGGTACATACTATACATACCTTGATGTATATCAAATGTATGTATTATCAATATGACTTTTAGCTACTGATGTTAACTTTGAACGCCTGGATTGAATTTTGCTCCCCTTTCTTAAGAACAGAGTGTTTATATAAATTATTTGGAATTTTTCTACACAGGAGATTCTAATCCATATATTTATTTATGAAATCATTTATTTACTATCCGTATGGACTCATGGATATTTATTTTATACTTTGGATAATAATCAAATACTAATCTGTTTATTTTGTTGCTCAAATTGTTCCAGCTTTGGCCATCGTGAACTCGTTTTGTTGGCTCTATACCTTTTGACATACCCTATTGTTGATTTTTTTTTTTTTTTGGAGTGCTTCCTTACTTTCTTTCACTACAAGATGCTCCAGAATCATCTTATATGTTTTCTGCTCTGTCCTAAAATCAGCCAGTTCTCTAAGAAACCCAGGTTTGTTTTTCTTTAAATTGGAGAATAGTATTGGAACTCAAGATCTGTGTGCCTAGTGTGCTCATTGCCATAATGGTGTTAGTGCTTTAGGGTCCTCTCAGCTAACAGGACAAGGAGATAATATCTATATACACACATCTATAAATATTTCTGTACTAACATTCTGTATCTTTCTTAAGCTAAACATGAATTCATATGCTGGTATCGCCAACTCTGATCCATTAGCACACAATTTATTCTAGCCTCCTCTTCTTGCTATCTATCTGTAATCTTTTACTCCAACAGTGAGAAACCTAACTACCACTGTCTGCCATCCATTTACTTGTTTTTCAATTTCAGTATAAATGTATAGTAGTTTTTAGAATTATTAACCTGTACCCCTAGGGAAACAACCTTTTCAGCTATAGTGCAGTGCTTACATACAGTTCCTTTTGCCTTTAGTCTTACGGACTCTACTCATTTCCAGAGTTACTAAGGTTAGCACCTTTCAATGAGGTTATTTCATACAAGTGTAATACAGTTAGATTTGTTTTGTCATATTCTGCATTCCATCCTGGAGCCCTAAAACCTGAATTTTTTTTTTAATGTGCCTATGTTAAGCTTCACACTTTGTTTTAGAAAGCTCTGTTGGTTTTGACAAATGCGTTGTGTCATATATCCATTATTACAGTGTCATACAGAATGGGTTCACTACCCTAAAAAATCTCTGGACTTCACCCACCACACACACACCTAGTAAACTTAGCAGTGAGTCAGTTTTCCCACACTATCACTTCTATCAGTTTTGTCTTTACTAGATGTCATATAGTTGGAATCATACAGTATATAGCCTTTTCAGTCTGGCTTCCTTTACTTAGCAATATACATTTAAGATTCATTTGTGTCTTTGTGTAACTTGAGAGCTTTTTATCTCTGGATAATGTGCCATTGTATGGATGTCCCATAGTTGTTTATCCATTCACCTGTTGGAGGTCATCTTGATTGCTTTCAGTTTTGGGTGATTATAAATAAACCTGGTACAAATGTTCGCATGTATGTTTTTGTGTAGACATAGGTTTTCAGATCAGTCAGGTAAATATCTAAGAGTGTGATTACTGGATTATGTGATATGGTAGGACTCTTTTCCAGTCTGGCTGTGCCATTTTGCATTTCCATCATCAATGAATAAGAGTTCCTGTTGGTCTGCATCCTAACCAGGAGTTGCTATTTACAGATTTTTGGATTTTAGCGATTCTGCAGTATTAGGCATGTAATGATATTTGCATTTTCCTAAGGACAAATCATATTGAATATCTTTTCATATGCTTATTTGCCATCTGTTTAACTTCTTTGGTGAAATATCTGTTCATATCTCTTGTTGAATTTTATGAGTTCTTTGAATATTTTGATATAATTCCCTTATCAGATATGTGTTTTGCAAATATTTTCTCCCAGTCTGTGACTTGTCTCCTGACATTGTCTTTCTCAGAGCAGAAGTTTTAATTTTAATGACGCTTATTAATTTATCATTTTTTTCTTCTATGGATCATAATTTTAATGTTGTATCTGTGAACTCGTCACCAACCCCAGGTCACATAGATTTCCTCCTATGCTTTCTTCTAGTAGTTTGTTGTTGTTGCTGTTGTTAGTTTTTCATATTACACTTAGGTCTATAATCTGTTATGAATTAATTCTAATTTAGTATAAGGTATAAGGTCTGTATCTAAATTTATTTTATTTGCATATGGATGTCTAATTTTTTCAGCACCATTTGTTAAAAAGTCTATCATTTCTCATTGAATTGCCTTTGAAACTTTGTGAAAAATGAATTAACTGTATTTGTGAGGGTCTGTTTCTAGGTCCTATGCTCTGATATATTAACTCTATAGATCTATTTTTTGCCAATACCATGCTGTGTTAATTACTTTATCTTTATAATAAGTCTTTAAATAGATTTCTGGTTTTTGGTTTTTTTAAAAAATATTTTATTGACCATTCTAGGTCTTCTGCCTTTCCATATCAAATTTAGAATCAGTTCTTTGATATCAACAATATAGCTTCCTGGGCTTTTGACAAGGATTTCACTGAACCTATAGATCAAGTTACAAATAATTGACATCTTAACAATATTGAGTCTTCTAATCTATAAACATGCAATACCATTCCATTAAAAAGTCTTTTATTTCTTACATCAGTGTTTTTTCTTTTCCACATACAAACCCTATATATAGTTTTTTGATTTGTACCTAAGTATTGCATTTTTTATGCTATTGTAAATGGTACTATTTTATAACTTCAAATTCCACTTGTTTATTGTTGGTATATATGAATGTAATTGCTCTATATATCGACCTTGTATCCTATAAACTTGTTATACTTATTAGTTTCAGGTTTTTCTTTTCTTGGTTTTCTACATAAATCATGCCATCAATTTATTTCTTCCTTTCCAATCTATATACCGTTTGTTTCTTTTTTCTTGTCTTACTGCACTAGTTAGAATTTTCAGTATAATTTTGAATAGAAATGGTAAGATAGACATTGTTACTTTGTTCCTAATCTTAGAGAGCAAGTGTTTAGTCATTCACCATTAAGTATGATGCTAGCTGTAGGCTGGTAGTGTGTTGTAAATGGTCTTTATTGATTTGAAGAAATTTACTGAGTTAAAATAGGGATAGTGTTACTTCTGCTGAATTATATAAATCAAAGTGATAATAGAGCTCACTTAATTCAAAGAGAAGAATGATAGGCTGACTCTTAATGAGAAGAGTTTCAAAGAATATGCAGTCATCTTAAATTCACCACGGTCTGCCCTGATCTACAAATTGTTTATATTTCTTCCACATGGAAAATAAACTCACTTTCTCTAAATCCCACAAATTCTTGTGCTATTGCAATGTTATCTCAGACTCTAAGACCTCATCTCTCTAAATCAAGCCCAATTGTGTGTGCAGTTCTTCCTGTATGGTTTCTCTTCATCTTAACCTTTGGATAAGATATGAGATACCTATTTCCCACAACCAACGTACAATGATGAGATAGGCACAGGATACTAGCAATAGGCACTCCTTTCAAAAAGGCACTCCTTCAGACAGAAGGCATATGGCAATCTCTGGTCCATAGCAATTCTGAAATCCAGTCAGTCATGTGTTGCCATTAAAAAAAAAAAAAAAAGAACCCAGAACTGCTCCATAGAAATGATTATCTGTGCCTATTGGCTTCTCCCTTTGAGCTCTTGGTTCCGACATTAGATTCACCCTTCCTTCCTATAAGAAATAACCTATGTTTACAGCTGAGTAGTTTTCTCAGCCATCTTTCTGCCTGCTGGAAATTAGGGGTCCTAATGCCTTTTTCCATTCTGTAATATCACTATTTTTTCCAGTTCAAGAGGTATAATTTTTTTAAAAGCTCTGTAGACTTCATGTGAATCAATTTACTGTCCATTTCAACAGACAACACCACACCCATAAATATCTTCAAAGTAAGCTCTTCTATTTCTTGGACACTCTGCTAGGCTGAGACAATGCCCTCAAGATTCTTAGAAGCCCAGTATTTAAAAAGAGAGAGTCTATAGGACTTTCCCTAGAAAGCTTTTGTCCTTAAAAGGCATTTCGTCAGCTGAAAGCGTCTACAAAACACCACCTTAAGTCTCTGTGAGGTCTTTAAAAAGGTTTTACACTTTTCACCCTGACTTAATCTTTGCTCTCAGACCATGCTTTACTAGGGACCTGAGTTTGATCTTTTCTCTGAAGTTATTTCTTTTCATAGTTTTTGCTTTGGGGTTGTTTTTTTTTTTTTGCTTCGTTTGTTTGCTTTGGCTTGGAAAGACTTTCCTGAGCTTTTAGTATATTCTGCAACTATGTTAGAAGACTTAAGGATTTCTTTCTTAGTTTGTCTCCCTCAGCTTTCATTTTGTTATGGGTGGCTAGGAAAACTTTTGCCTGCAAATCTCTTTAGCAAGATTTCTGAGATCATTAGGTTGCTTTTCTGTTTTCCATATTGCTGCAGGCAACAGTTTTGCTAACTTTTCTGTCTGTAGGTAACTCAGCTGACCTTTTCACTGGGCTCCAATAAGATTTTCCTCTTTGTCCTTGAAACCCTAATGGTCTCCCCAAGGCCATTCAAGCTTTTACCACTAGTTCCTACCAGCTCCTGCCCACCACCCTGTCCCAACCAATGCTACATGTTTTATGATTTTTTGTTATCATAACACCTTACTTCCAGGCACCAAATTCTGCCCTAGTTATCTATTGCTACATAACAAATCACCCCAAAACCTGGACGCTTAAAGCAAGAAATGATTTATTATATTTCATGATTTTGAGAGTCAGTAATTTGGGCAGGGCTCAGCCGGCTCATACTACTGCTCTATACAGTGTTCAGTGATACCACTTGGTAGTACTCAGCCAGTGGTTGGGATGGTCTGGAGGGTCAAGATGACTTCACACACATTTCTGATGCCTAACCAGGGGTGGCTGGATGGCTAAACTCATCTGGAATTTTTGAAAACAGCACCTGTATCCGGCCTCTTTGGCATGGCAGTCTCAAGGATGGACTATTTGCATACCAGGTCAAAGCTCACAGTCAAAGAAGTTGTTCCAAGAGACAAGAAATGCAAGATGGAGTCTTTTAAAGCCCTGGACTAAATACTGACTTGGGTATATATTCGCTATATTCTACTAGTCAAAACAGTCACAGACCTCACTCAGATTCTAGGTCAATGATCATAGAGTCACTTCTCCATGGGAGCAGTTGCAAAGAATTTTTGGTTGTTCCTAATCTGCCACCCCTTCTACTTCTGTTTTAAATGAACTATAACAAACTGTGATTCATGAGGTTTGGGCATATTTTACTTGTAGCGCATGTTTGGAAAAATTGAAATTTGGTTGCCAGTTAGTAAACATATTAGGAAAAACCCCTCCTTTTAAGAATTAAAATGTACCCTAAAAATGACCTAGTTCTGTTCCTTGGAAGAACATGCCTTTAATATTGAAAAATCAGAGGCCTCCCATTAAATATCAGTCCTATTATTTATTGGTTGTGCTGATATAATTCCAGCAGAGCATCTTGATTTTTTCAATTGTAAAATGAGGAAAGGAGTGTTATACCTATGGTATCCATATAATTTGACCTAAACGGGAACACTTTGGGAAATGCTCAAAATGAAGTGGCTACATCTGCTTGGTAAAAACCTAAAACTGAGGCTATGTTGGGTAAATGAAGACCAATTTGCCTTTCTGTTTCTCAAGGTTTTTGTGATGATCAAATGAGGCTATGTATATCAATGAACAGTCAAAATTATAAAATGTGTAATAGTGGCAAGATAGTGGTATTCAAATACTTTTGGGGATATTATTTATGTCCTCAATTTTAGACACTTCTAAAACAGTTTATAAATCTATTTGAATTACCTTCGGTATTGGATTATGCTAAATATATGCTGCTTTTCCTTGATTGTAGAACTGGCATGATATATTTGAAGATAATTTCTACTTATTCTATTCCCAGGGAATTCTGATGAGAGTTGATCACTACTCACTTTTGCACAATAAGCTTCCCACCTATTGCAGCTACTCTTGTGTGTTTTTAGTTGATACAGTGACACTCTTGTGTCACTTTTAAGACTAAGTAATATCAGATCCTTTACATCCCGTGTTTTAGCTTAATACAGTTTGACATTCATTATAGTAACTCCTCAGTAGTTTTAAATCATAAATCTCAGGGTAGTTTCCAAGCTGATCACCTATTGGGACTTCGCTGGTGGTCCAGTGGTTGAGACTCCATACTTCCACTGCAGGGGGAGTGGGTTCGATCCCTGGTTGGGGAACTAGGATCCTGCATGCTTCGTGGTGTGGCCAAAAAAAAAAAAGAAAAAGAAACCTGATCACCTATTAAGTAAAGTTATCCTTTTACTTGAATATAATGAAAATCTTTAGCTTAGCACATACAAATAAAAACCATTCTAAAACACACTAATTTAGAGTGGTTTGTCTTATACAATATCAATATTCACTCTGATTTTCCAGGACCAAAATATTAAATCCAACTCTTTGGCTTTATGTCTCATGAATTCTTGCCTAACTCTAGATCTAGTTATAGGTTGCTGGTCTTGCTTTTTGATTCTGATAAAAAAGAAACAGCATTCAAGCAGCACTGTCCTTGGTAATTCTAGGGTAGCAGAAACCTGGAAGAAGAGCCCTGAACAAAGTCTGAGATAAAATTTTCTCCAAAATAAAACTGGTCTTCAAGGACAGGAAATTTCTTCCTTGTGGGAATTGGAAGTACCAGATAAGAGCCCAATCATTGGCTAGAACTCATTTATGGGAGACCTGAGGAACAAGGTCAGATCATTCCTGGCAACACTTTTGATTGAATCAGGCATTTAAGAAAGTAATGATTAATCCATAACTTTTTATACTCTGCTATCATAGGTCCAGAATCAGACCTTGGTTTGGATTTATAGAGAGCTTTATCACATGAAAAAAGGAGTTGCAGTCTCTGTGTTCAAAAGCTATACAGTATAATAGGAAGCATGGTCAAATTTGCCAAATGTGCAATAAAGAGAAATGAATACTTACAAAGTTAAGAACACTGAGAAGAAAGGGTGAGTTAGCAGGTTGGGAAGAGTTAGGTTCAAGTCTAGAGCAGGGAACATGTCTATCAGAGTGCTTAATGTTTGTACATGGATGGAGGAGTCTCACTGAGGTAGTATTAATGGAAGTTTGGGAAATGCTGTCATCTACAAGTACAAAATATACATATAGATGATACTAAAAAACTACTTTAAGATGATATTTAAAAATCATAAGCACCATCCTTTCAGGATTTGATGTACTCATGTCATTTTTAATTTAATGCTATATTAGTTGAGCATCCTTTGGATTATGCTTAGAAATATAATTTTAGTGCATATTTCCCCTACTTCTGTGGTGGGCTTTTATATTGCTGTAGATCTTAAATATTTTCTTGCAGATTATTACAAAGTATCAGTGGTGCTTGATTAAGTGACATCAGTCTGAATGGAAGAAGTGCCAGCCTTGCACATAGTGTCAACAGTAGACTTAATTATGCTGTGAATTGTGAGCTTCCAGTGTTGTATTAAGAATGAAAATTATAAGCACTCTCTTTTCCTCTCTTTTTTAAGTATTCCCAAAAGAAACAACAATTAAAGAAACACTTCACGGTGCACGGTTTCATGGCTGTATTCAGTAGAGAGACTTTTGTTTTGATAAATTCTTTACCAATAATTCTGATTACAAGAATCACTTATTTAAGCGTGACTGTAATAGTCACAAGACAGAATTCATTATTTTCATTTTGTAGAGGCTGCATTATGGGGAATGAAATAGACCTTTCTCTTTCTGAGTTTCCTTGTCTTTAGATTATTTTATGTCTGTAATATAATTGTATGTAAATGTTTTTATTATATAAGCTATTCAAAGATGCTAAAATAAAAATTCAAAGTCTTCAAAAGTTTTAAAAGTAATACTTAAAAATTCTAGCTGGTGGTCTTTGACATTAAGAACACAATCCAAAACAGTAGTATTTGTTGATACAATTTCAACTGTGAGTTAAATATATTTTATTCTGTAAACATAATGCCATTAAACATTTAGTCCTGAGACAATAAAGCAAATGTTATTGTAATAACAATCCTTCCCTTATTGAACTTATATATCATAGTTGAATTATTGCTAATTATAGGAGGCTTTGTGCTTATTGCAAATTTTAAATTATTATAAGTAAAAATATTATTTTCTAACTACATTTGGACTCATCGTGTCTTAACTTGACCAACTACTCTTCCAACTGCCTTTAGACCTGTTAGTCTTCCTTCTTGGTTTCTTATCTTTCCTTGAAAATTTTCTTAAAATGCCTCAAAATAAGAAAGTCCTAACTTAGTTTTTTAAATATTTATACTATGGGTGAAAATGCTTTACATTTTAAATACTGAGTTGTTCGTTACATTAATTTTAACTTTAAAGATGTTAGTTATCATATATCTCAATAATAGTTTAGATCAAATATTTGCTTTTTGTCCATACTTTGAATTTTGTCTACTCTTTGCTTTCCTTTGATGAACTTCATAGTCCATATTCTTATATAATATTTTTGCTTTTTATTTAACCAGTTTCTATTTAATTTTTTTAATTATCATGACCTATATATCTTCAGTATGTTTTGATAAGTGACATTTATGTGCTCAATTTTAATTTTGCCCATCACATCACTCACAAGGCAGAGTTAATGCTATTCTTTTATAATTTTTTTAAAAGATTATTGGTGCAAAACTAATGCTTAAACTAAGATGGCCATTGGGATTGAGTGGTCACAGTATTATAAAAGTACACGGGAGACAAAGGACCATTTTTCTTCTCCACTACTGATAATAACTGGGGCTTTGGGCATTTTATTTGCTATGTCAGAGGTTCAGTGAACACATCTGTAAAATGGGAAAACTGATACTTATCTGTTTGAAAGCAGAAGACTCTCCTGAGCTACATTCTTGTTCTAAGATCTTAGATTCCCTGATCATTAATTTCCTTTGTGGTCTGGAGCATTTGGATTTTATTTATTTATTTATTTATTGATTGATTGATTGATTGATTGATTGATTGTAGTATAATTGCTTTACAATGTTGTGTTAATTTCTGCTGTACAATGAAGTGAATCAGCTATATGTATACCTATATCCCCTCTCTCTTGGACCTACCTTCGCCCCCCAATCCCACCCATCTAGGTTGTCACAGAGCACTGAACTGAGCTTCCTGTGCTTTATAGCATGTTCCCGCTAGCTATTTTATGCATGGTAGTGTATATATGTCAATCCTAATCGCCCAATTTGTCCCACCCTCCTCCATGTCCACATGTCCATTCTCTACGTCTGCATCTCTATTGCTGCCCTGCATATAGGTTCATCTGTACCATTTTTCTATATTGCACATTTATGCATTAATATACAATATTTGTTTTTCTCTTTCTGGCTTACTTCACTCTGTATGACAGACTCTAGGTCCATCCACATCTCTACAAATGACCCAATTTCGTTCCTTTTCATGGCTGAGTAATATTCCATTGTATATATGTTCCACATCTTCTTTATCCATTCATCTGTCATTGGACATTTAGGTTGCTTCCATGGAGCATTTGGATTTTAAATGTTTATTGACAGACTCAGGATTATGCCTATAAGTCTCTTGGTAGCTAATTTCTAGAAAACTTCGGTCATTATCCTCTGTGGATTTCTACCATACTTCATTGCATGTTTACGTAACATCTAATGTAAAATTGTTGGGATGTGGTCAGAACCACTTTGATAAAGGAACCAGTGTGTGAGCAAGTGTGAGAGGATGGTCAAAGCATACAAAGAGAAGAGTCTATGAGACACATATTGAATGAGGAGGTTTGAAAGCATGTTAGCTCTATAATCTGTCAGACAAAGAATTATCTTAAATTGGGATCCACCCTCTCAACCTTTACACTGTTTCCTTGAGTATTTTGGTGCCCTGTAAGTTCATAGTTAACCACTGATGGCACCTCTGTGACCTCCCACCAACTGTACTTTAGACTTGTGAAAATTTTAAGAGAGTCTCATGGACACCCATATAACCATCAATTTTTCTCTATTAGTTTTTTCTTTTTTTGCTCAATGTTGCTTAACAAAAGATTACTGAGTATTGTTAAACGGTTCTAGCACTGATATTTGGCATATTTTGGATAAATACATCAACTGTACTTTATATGTTATGTTTACATACAAAATTTTGCCTAAATAAGAATTCTCAATAAAGTGCATATTGTGAGTGGACAACTATATTCAACAAAATTTTATAATACTTTGATTAGTTCCAACAAAAACAAAACCTTAGAATTGGAGGGATTAGACATGGAACACATCATATAAGAAAAAATTTAAACAAAATTATGTGAACTAATGAGGCTTATCAGGAAAATAAGAATGAGATGACATTCCAAGGAAGGAGGAATTGCATGTACAAAAGTTTGGAAATGAGAGAGCAGGGTGTGGTCAAGGTATATTGTGTTGTAAAGTTGGAGAGGCGGAAAGGGAGAAATCATGGGGTTAGAAATTAGCAACACTAGTTAGGAAATGTCAATAATCCATCACTGTTTAGCCAATGTTTTAGAAAATATGAAGAGAAAAAAATAGTGCACCTTGTCTTCAGTATAATCTTAGATATTAATTTATTTTTTATTTAAATTTCTTATCTAAATAGAAATTTAGATATTATATATTTAGATAATATATATAATATCTAGATATTATATATTTTATATTTGGATATCTTATCTAAAATGTAATTTATAGTCAATAAATGGATAGTACATTTACTAATTATCAAATTTTCTATGTGGTAAATAGAATTTTTTACAGGTGAATCTGTTGTTTATGCAGCCAACACTTGAATGAATTTGTGTTATATATGAGCCAAAGAAATTTTTTTAAAAATATGAATTCAGAGAAATTAGTATCACACCTCAGGGCAAATGCATCAATAGAAAGTGTGCATAATCCATTAAATGATAGCAACACTATGCACTGTTTTAATCTATTGGCTTTTAAGAGGTTAAAGTATTGGCATTTCCAAATTTCACACATTTTTACTTATGAATTTATCTGTTGACTCATGAAAAAAAGGTGACCATTTTAAGCTAATTTGGTGCTTACATTTTTTTAAATGCCCTCAAATATTAGATTTTTCACCCCCTCTAGTAGTCCAAATGTAAATCAATTAATTGTCAAACATATCTTCTCCCAATAAAGGATTTTTAATGACTTATAATCTAGTCCAATATTTATATGATATTGCTCAGTATGTCATAATTCTTGTAAGTTAATGGCTGCATCCTGTAGTCACATCTTTCCACAAAGCCTCTAAATCCATGCAGATAAAGAATAAATAGCATTGCCCATAGCTCATGGCTAGTCATAACTAGGAGACAGAGATGACTTCAAACTACAGTTCACACAGTGAATAACTACACATTCGCAATAAGCAGAAGCAAGCTCTGAAACTTCCAAAGAATTAAAAAATCAACAAGCATAGAAGAGACGAAAGAAGAGCAAGGAGGAATCCTACTGGGGACAAAATTCAGATCACATCAACTAGGGTTTAACCTTGGTAGAAGAGAGTCCTACTCCCAGTGGAGAAATATTGTGAAGAATTCTGATAACTGGTGGATTAGATTAAAAGAAGGGGCTTGGAAAGTGTATGAGACCAGAGGAGGTGGCAATCGTGGGAATATACTACATCTAAGAGCGAGGGCAGCAGTGTAGAAGAGGGATGTATCAATTAGAAGCTTGGTTATGGAAGAACAAAAAGCATTTGAAGATAAAGAGCTAATGAAGACAAGGAAATGCTTCAATATGAATTAGTCTAAATTGCAGATGTAAAAGAAAACTATGAAATTCAAAATAGATACATATCAAAATGATGTAATATAAGAGCTGACTGAATTAAAGAAATAGTTGAAGAAAAAGACAAAGTCATTCCAGTAATAAAAATTAATCACAAGGGAAAGTAGATATGTTCGATAATAGTAAAAGATACAGAAAATAAGAATGAAAAAAACCAAAAGAATAAAGATAATAAAGATGGGTAAAGATCAAAGAGCCCAAGAAGATTGGAGCCCAAGAAGAACAAAAAGCAATGAAACAGAACTAATCTTTAAAATGACAATCTAAGAAAACTTTCCTGAAATAAAATAAAGGCTTGGTTATACATATTGAAAAGGCCTTCTATGTGCTGGCAAAAATTTACTTTGAAATATATTCTAATAAAAATGCTGGGCTTTAAAGATAAAAAAATTCCTTCAGGCTTTCAGATTGAAAAAAAAGCAAGCCACTTACAAAAGTAACATAACTAACTTGGCATCAGAATTCTCAATGGCAACATATAAAACAAGACCACAGTGGGGCAACGTTTTCAAGAAACTCAAGGATAGAATGACAAGGATTTTACATTCATTCAAGCTGTCTTGTAAGAATTAGGTTAAAACAAAGCAGATTAACACTGTAAAACTGCAAAGAATATTATGCCCTCAAGCCCTTCTCAAGGAATCTAATATGGAGCAAATTTTATCCAACTTCTAAATGCTAGGGACTTTTTGGCAAATAGACTGATAATGAGGATTGGAAACATTTAGATGGGTATAAGTGTGGAAGACAGCATGTAATTTTGGTATGTGCTTGACAAAGTAGAAATAATGCAAATAAAAAATGAGAAGAGAGAAAGTGTCAAATAGGAAAAACCCATGAAATGTCAAGTAATTATCATTTTGGGGTTCAAAATTATTATTTCAAGCTGAGAAACTGCATAGGACAAGCTTAATGTAAGAAGGAAGACTATGAAGACTATACAGAAGTATTAGTATAAAAGTAATCTCTAGAAAAAAATGCAGATCTTACTATCAAAACGATGTAAAAATAAGCAAGGAAAACAGAAAACGTAGTGAAAAACACGAACATATCATAATGTAGTTAATTGTACATATATAAGTTGACCTATCTTATCTGACAGAGCTGAGACCAAATACATCAATTTTTAAAAAAAAATAAATTTATTTATTTATTTATTTAATTTTGGCTGTGTTGGGTCTTCGTTTCTGTGCGAGGGCTTTCTCTAGTTGTGGCAAGCGGGGGCCACTCTTCATTGCAGTGTGCGGGCCTTTTACTGTCGCGGCCTCTCTTGTTGCGGGGCACAGGCTCCAGACGCGCAGGCTCAGTAATTGTGGCTCACGGGCTTAGTTGCTCCGCGGCATGTGGGATCTTCCCAGACCAGGGCTCGAACCCGTGTCCGCTGCATTGGCAGGCAGATTCTCAACCACTGCGCCACCAGGAAAGCCCCCCCAGATATATCAATTATATTAATGTATCTAAGTGAGATTAATCAGTTATTGAAAAAGAAGTTTTTCCGATTGGCTTACAAAGCAAAACCTAACTCTGCTATGTGCAAGTTACATACCTGAAACAAAGTGACCCATGAAGACTAAAAATAAATAGTATTGGTAAAGCTATACCTTGTGTATTAGACACTTTTGTGCACCATTTCTAATCCTTTTAGGTCCTCTTCTAACTCCAGACACTGCTGGGGCTATTGGTTCCAAATAGGCTTTGCATCTGTATGAACTTGATAGTGCCTCACTCTGAACCTATGCCATCTATCTCATTTCTGGCACAAGGAATTCTGTGATGTCATGGCAGGAAACACCTAAGACAACCTGCTCAGCAATCCTGTACAAGCTAGAAGTGTAGGGGAATTAACACCTGTGGAGCCACCCTTGAAAAAGGGAGAGTGGGCAAGTACAGATAAATGATTCTCTCTTTTATCCTCTTGGTGAATGGTTATGAGATATGTTTCACAAGCCTCCTCATAGACCTGCAGTGTTGAGAACCAGGTATCTGAAACTGTAGCCAATTTGATAAGCCAGTATAATTTGACTGTGTTTGCTTTATTTCCTTTCTTATTTCACCCTCCCCATCCCTTGCTTTAGCTCTTTGGGAGTGTTTGCCCCAGGCTATGGTTTTGGTCTGAGCCACCAGTCAAACTCAAACCAAACCGAAACAAAACAGGGATCACTTTCTTTGTATTTGATAAGCTTGAGCTCAAGACTCAAAGTATTAAACAAGGCATGAAAGGAATTCGATAAAACTAGAAGCTACAATTCACAATACATATATAAACATTATGAATATATATGTGCCAAATAACAGCCCGTGCAGAAGATGCAGACAGGGACCCTTTAACAATATCAGTCTTTATATGTGGCACTCATAGTCCATTTAAATGTAAAAAATGTATAGGCCTATAGAAGACTTAAAGTACAAAATTAATGTAGTTAATTTTATGAATATATGTTAAAGTTGAAAACCTGAAAATTGAGAAAACACCATTTTCCAAGTGCACAATAATCTTGATTACATATCAAGTCTAACTATATACCAATTGTTAAACAACAGCAACAGCTCACTGAATTCCACAAAACAAAAGTAATATGAACAGCATTCTATGGTCAAATGCAGTAAAATTAGACATTTAGTGATAAATTTTTTAAAAAACCCTTCTTATTTAGAAATCTACAAAGCTCCTTATTAAACAATACTTGGTCAAAGGGGAAACACAAGCATCCAAAAATAATGATAATGGAAACAGTATGTAACAGATTCTCTGGGATACCATTGAAACAGTGATCAGATGAATTCTATGATTAGGCCAATAAAAATGAAAGTAAAGGACTTCTGGTTCCCTATTTGCATATAAGGAGCTTGAAAGTGGCCTCTCTGTTCTCACAACAAATAAAAAGCTGAATAGACTGAAAAATCAATAACTCTCTTTGGATCTGTAAGAGAAGGGAGGGCACAGGAAAAACTGCTGCCCCCAAGTGGGAAAGACGGTGAATATAGGGAGTCATGGATTACCGGAGTAGAGACTCATGAGCAACCAGGGCTGGGATAGGGAAACCTGAACTGTAATTGATAAATTGCTGGAGGGTCAGTGTGAACTCTGAGACTTAAAAACTCCAGGAGGACCCAGTCATTGGAGGAGTGGTGGGGGAGGGCATTATTGTGAAATTTACCTCCATTAGACTAAGTTCCCACAGTAAATACCAAGAGAACAACCCCTTATACTTCAGGCAGGAGGAGGGGAAAAAACCATTTTAAAATATAACAGAGCACTCTCTTCTTAACAAGACCTGCCCTCTGGGGAAACTAGTTAACTAGAGTCTAAACTTTGAGGGTGTGATCAGAGGCTTACAGACCTGGAAGGAACCAACCAGAAGGGAAATAACCAACTCTAGCCTCCTCTAGCCATCCTGTACCATCTAAAAGTTGGGGAGGGGAAGAGGAACTGAGAAACACATGAGAAGTTCACCATCCAGAGGCATAAGTCTCACTAAAAGACTGAGACCTAATATTAGGACTATAGAATGCTTCCCCTCCCCCCATAGCTCACCACTGCATTACTAAAGTCCTATTTATACCAGTTCTTTTTACCCAGTACATCATGTCTAGCTGTGGAAAAAAAATTACAAATCTCAATTTAAAGAGACAGAGCAAGCATCAGAACCAGACATGGCAGGGATTTTGGAATTTTCTGACCTGGAATTTAAAACAATCATGATTAATATGCTAAGGGCTCTAATGGATAAAGTAGACAGCATGTAAGAACCAAAAAGAAATGCTAGAGATAAACACTAATAAAAATGAAGAATGCCTTTAATGGGCTTATTGGTAGACTGAACATGTCTGAGCAAAGAATCTTTGAACTAGAGAATCCTCAAAAACCAAAAAGGAAAGAGAACAAAGGCTGAAAAAAAGACAGTAACCAAGTTCTGCAAAAGGTGTAACATATACATAATGGGAATATTAGAAGGAGAAGAAAGAGTGAAAGGAACAGATAAAATATTTGAAACTGTAAGGACTGAGAATTTCCCCCGAATTAATATCAGACACCAAACCACAGATCCAGGAAGCTCAGAGAGCTCCAAGCAGGATAAATGTCAAAACAAAAACAAACAAACAAATCAAACCAAACCTAGCCATATCATTTTTAACTACAGAAAATCAAAGATAAAGGAAAAGTCTAGAGGAAAAGAATACCTTACCTATGGAAGAACAAAGATAAGAATTACATCTGCCTTCTCAGAAACTATACAAGCAAAAAGAACGGAGTGAAGTATTTGAAGTGTTGTGAGAAAATGCCCTACTAACCTAGAACTCTGTACTTGCAAAATTATCCTTCAAAAGTGAAGATGAAATAAAGACTTTGACAGACAAACAAAATTAAGAGAATCTGTTGCTAGTAGCCCTGCCTTGCAAGAAATGTTAAAAGAAGTTATTTAGAGAGAAGGAAAATAATATAGGTCAGAAACCTGTGTCTACATAAAGTAAGGAAGCACATGAAGAAGGAATAAATGAAGGTAAAATACAAACTTTTAGTTTTCTTACTCTTAATATGTGCCTGTGTATGCTTATGTATAAATGAAATGAAGGACAGCAAAAATACAAGGGACAGAAGGCAGGGATTAGGATTATTTTGTTATTATAAGGGACTCACACTACCTATGAAGTGGTATAGTGTTATTTGAAAGTGGACTCATATATTACAAACTCTAGGGAAACCACTAAAAAAAGGAAAAAAGAAAAAAATATGACATGCTAAGAAAAGAGAGAAAATAAAATCATATAAAAAGCTAAATTATTACAACAAAAGGCATAAAAACGTGGAAGACAAAAATTGGAACAAAGAACAAGGGCAACAAATAGAGACAGTAATAAATGTGGTAGATAGTAATCCAAATATATCCTATATACCAACAATGCACAAGTGGAATTTGAAATTAAAAACACAATACCATTTACATTAGCACCCACAGAAATGAAATACATAGGTATAAATCTAACATATGTACAAGATCTATACAAGGAAAACTATAAGACTCTGATGAGTGAAATCACAGAATAACTAAATAAACGGAGATATATTTCATATTCACGGAGAGGAAGACTCAATATTGTCAAGAGTTCTTCCCAACTTGATCTATAGATTCAATGCACTTCCAATTAAAATCCCAGCAAATTATTTTGCAGACATTGACAAACTTATTCTAAAGTTTGTGTGAAGAGGCAAAGACAGAGAATAGCCAATACACTATTGCAGAAGAAGAGCAAAGTTGGAGGACTGACACTTCAAGACTTCAAGTCATGGTAATTAAGTCAGTGTAGTATAGGTGAATGAATGAACAAATAGATCAGTGGTACAGAATAGAGAGCCCAGAAGTAGACCCATGGGACTTCCCTGGTGGTGCAGTGGTTAAGAATCTTCCTGCCAATACAGGAGACATGGGTTCAATCCCTGGTCTGAGAAGATCCCACATGCTGCGGAGCAACTTAGCCTGTGTGGCACAACTACTGAGCCTGTGCTCCAGAGCCTGTGAGCCACAACTATGGAGCCCACGTGCCACAACTACTGAAGCCTGCGCACCCTAGAGCACGTGCTCTGCAACAAAGACAAGCCACTGCAATGAGAAGCCTGTGCACCACAACGAAGAGTAGCCCCCGCTCGCCACAACTAGAGAAAGCCCGCATGCAGCAACGAAGACCCAATGATCCAACGCAGCCAAAAATAAATAAATTAATTAAATAAAATATTTTAAGAGAAGAAAAATAGACCCACATAGATGAATCTAACTGATCTTTGAAAAGGAACAAAGGCAACATAATGGGGCAAAGATAATCTTTTAAACAAATAGTGCTGGGACAGTGGGACATCCACGTGTGAAGAATTGAATCTACATGCAGACTTTACACCTTCACAAAAGTTGACTCCAAATATGTAAAATATGTAGGAAATCCAAGTCAATAGCAAAAAACCAAAGCTCTCCCAGAGATCGCTATCTCAACGCTAAGACCCAGCTCCACCCAATGGCCAGCAAGGTCCAGTGCTGGATGCCCCATGACAAACAACTAGCAAGACAGGAACACAACCCCACCCATTAGCAGAGAGGCTGCCTAAAATCATACTAAGTTCACAGACACCCAAAAGCACACCACTGGATGCGACCCTGCCCACCAGAAAGACAAGATCCAGCCCCACCCACCAGAACACAGGCACCAGGCCCCTCCACCAGGAAGCCTACACAAGCCACTGAACAAACCTCACCCAATGGGGCAGAAACCAAAAGCAACAGGAACTATGAACCTGCAGCCTGTGAAAAGGAGACCTGAAACACAGTAAGTTAAACAAAATGGGAAGACAGAGAAACATGCAGCAGATGAAGGAGCAAGGTAAAAACCCACCAGACTAATTGCAAGCACTGAAATTGAAACTGTGATTTAAAATCTTCCAACAAACAAAAGCTCAGGACCAGGTGGCTGCACAAGCGAATTCTAACAAACATTGAGAGAAGAGCTAACACCTATCATTCTCAAACTCTTCCAAAATATAGCAGAGTGAGGAACACTCCCAAACTCATTCTACGAGGGCACCACCACCCTGATACCAAAGCCAGGAAAAGATGTCACAAAAAAGGAAAACTACAGGCCAGTATCACTGATGAACATAGATGCAAAAATCCTCAACAAAATACTAGCAAACAAGAATCCAACAGCACATAAAAGGATCATACAGCATGATCACGTGGGGTTTATCTCAGGAATGCAAAGATTCCTTATGCAAATCAATCAATGTGATACACCATATTAACAAATCGTGGATAAAAACCATATAATAATCTCAATAAATGCAGAAAAAGCTTTTGACAAAATTCAATACCCATTTATGATAAAAAACTCTCCAGAAAGTAGGCATAGAGAGAACCTACCTCAACATAATAAAGGCCATATATGACAAACCCATAGCCAACATCGTTCTGAATGGTCAAAAAATGAAACCATTTCCTCTAAGTTCAGGAACAAGACAAGGTTGCCTACACTCACCGCTATTATTCAACATCGTTTTGGAAGTTTTAGCCACAGCAATCAGGTGAAAAAGAAAAGTAATCCAAATCGGAAAAGAAGTAAAACTGTCACTGTTTGCAGATGACATGATACTATACATAGAGAATCCTAAAGATGCTACCAGAAAACTACTAGAGCTAATCAATGAATTTGGTAAAGTAGCAGGGTACAAAATTAATGCACAGAAATCTCTTGCATGTCTATACACTAACGATGAAAAATCTGAAAGAGAAATTAAGGAAACACTCCCATTTATCATTGCAACAAAAAGAATAAAATACCCGGCAATATACCTACCTAAGGAGGTAAAAGACCTGTACTCAGAAAACTATAAGACACTGATGAAAGAAATTAAAGACACAAACAAATGGAGAGATATACTATGTTCTTGGATTGGAAGAATCAACATTGTGAAAATGACTATACTACCCAAAGCAATATACAGATTCAATGCAATCCCTATCAAACTACCCATGGCATTTTTCACAGAACTAGAACAAAAAATTTCACAATTTGTATGGAAACACAAAAAACCCCGAATAGCCAAAGCAATCTTGAGAAAGAAAAACGGAGCTGGAGGAATCAGGCTCCCTGACTTCAGACAATAGTACAAAGCTACAGTAATCAAGACAGTATGGTACTGGCACAAAAACAGAAATATAGATCAATGGAACAGGAGAGAAAGCCCAGAGATAAACCCACACACATACGGTCACCTTATCTTTGGTAAAGGAGGCAAGAACATACAATGGAGAAAAGACAGCCTCTTCAATAAGTGGTGCTAGGAAAATTGGACAGCTACATGTAAAAGAGTGAAATTAGAACACTCCCTAACACCGTATACAAAAGTAAACTCAAAATGGATTAAAGACCTAAATGTAAGGCCGGACACTATAAAACTCTTAGAGGAAAACATAGGTAGAACACTCTATGACATTTCATCACAGCAAGATCCTTTTTGACCCACCTCCTAGAGAAATGGAAATAAAAAGAAAAATAAACAAATGGGATCTAATTAAACTTAAAAGATTTTGCACAGCAAAGGAAACCATAAGACGAAAAGACAACCCTCAGAATGGGAGAAAATATTTGCAAACGAAGCAACTGACAAAGGATTAATCTCCAAAATATACAAGCAGCTCATGCAGCTCAATATCAAAAAAAAAAACCAACCCGATCCAAAAATGGGCAGAAGACCTAAATAGACATTTCTCCAAAGAAGGTATACACATTGCCAACAAACACATGAAAGGATGCTCAACATCACTAATCATTAGAGAAGTGCACATCAGAACTACAATGAGATATCACCTCACACTGGTCAGAATGGCCATCATCAAAAAATCTACAAATAATAAATGCTGGAGAGGGTAGGGAGAAAAGGGAACCCTCTTGCACTGTTGATGGGAATGTAAATTGATACAGCCACTATGGAGAACAGTATGGAGGTTCCTTAAAAAACTAAAAATAAAACTACCATATGACCCAGCAATCCCACTACTGGGCATATACTCTGAGAAAACCATAATTCACAAAGAGACTTGTACTACCATGTTCATTGCAGCACTATTTACAATAGCCAGGACATGGAAGCCACCTAAGTGTCCATCGACAGATGAATGGATTAAGAAGTTGTGCACATATATACAATGGAATGTTGTTCAGCCATAAAAAGAAACGAAATTGAGTTATTTGTAGTGAGGTGGATGGACCTAGAGTCTGTCATACAGAGTGAAGTAAGTCAGAAAGTGAAAAACAAATACTGTATGCTAACACATATATATGGAATCTTAAAAAAAAAAAAAATGGTCTGAAGAACCTAGGGTCAGGACAGGAATAAGGACGCAGATGGAGAGAATGGACTTGAGGACATGGGGAGGGGGAAAGGTAAGCTGGGACGAAGTGAGAGAGTAGCATTGACATATATACACTACTAAATGTAAAATAGATAGCAAGTGGGAAGCAGCTACATCTCACAGAGAGAGCAGCTCGGTGCTTTGTGACCACCTAGAGGCATGGCATAGGGAGTGTGGGAGGTAGACGCAAGAGAGAAGGGTATGGGGATATATGTATACATATAGCTGATTCACTTTGTTATACAGCAGAAACTAATACAACATTGTAAAGCAATTATACTCCAATAAAGATGTTTAAAAAATTTAATGATCCCTAATAAAAACATTTAATCCAATAGGCATCAATATTAGTTGTGTAAAGTAACCATTTTATTCTACTCACAGACCCTGTGGATTGGGATTCTGACCAGGCAGAGTGGGGATGTACTGTCTCTGTTTTCCTTGATGTCTGGTCCTCAGTTGAGGACTTCGATATCTGGGGATGACTGAAAGGCTGGGTACTGGAATCATCTTGTGGGTTTTCACTTACATGCTGGGCATTTGGGTTGAGATGACTCAAAGACTGGGCTCACTTGTCTATTGATCAGAGCGGCTATGTATGGTCTCATCATTTGGTATGGGCTCTCAGAGCTTGGTGGCTGGGTTGTGAGAGAGTATGTCCTGACAGACAGCATCTGGAGAACTAGCTTTCCAGGAGTCAGAAGGCTTCATTTGACCTAGGCTCAAACGAAGCTTCACTTTTCTCACATCCTGTTGGCTTCTGTTGCATTACTAAGGCTGACCCAAACTCAGAGGTGAATTCAACTTCATCCCTTGACGGGGAAGTGGCAAGGTCACATTGCATAAGGGCGTTTAAGATAGGAGGTAACATTGTGACAATTAGGGGAAAATATCATCTGTCACATTCAGCATCTTATTTAATGGGGAGTTATTAGAGGCATATATGCTAAAATCATAAAGCAAGATACTCACCATCTTCACTACTGTTTCACAGTTTAGCATATATGCCTTGTATTGAGGTTTTTACCATTGTAATTAGAATAGAGAAACCAATTAAAAGCAGCATGTGAATCGGAAAGGACGGTCTTTGTGTGTGTGTGTGTGTGTGAGAGAGTGTGTGTGAGAGAGAGAGAATGTTAAATATGGCACAAAATTAAGATGGAAGGCATACAGATGCTTTTAGGCTTATTGTTTATTAGGAACTCAAGAGATGGACAACATCGATGTACTAGCCATAGAGAGTGTGTATTAAAAATAGACAGGTTTTTGCCCTCTAGGTACCTATGAGGCAATGAAATATACAAACAGATCAAACATACCATCAACAAAGCAGTATCATTATAAATTCAAAGACTACCTCTCACGAGAAGTTGAAGCATGACTATGTTGGCAAATTAAGGATGGATAACCCTAATACAAAAAATTTCTGAGAGGAGGTAGAGCACGAAGGAATTTGTGACAGCGTGTACAAGTGGCAAACAGGAGCAGGGAGGAAGATGAAGCATGAGGACCAGCTTGGGCAAGATGTGGCTATTAGTGTCAGAAGCCCTGGGTTGCTGGGTTGGTAGCAGGAGCTCATGCACATACGAAATAACATTTTAAACAAGTCCACACACTTCAGCTTGGGGTGAGAGATTAAGGAAGGGAAAGGGGTGCATGTGGGATATCATTTCCCTCCATCTCAGTTGTTACACTGTTCAAGTCTACAGAGGTTTGTAATTGAAAGTGTACAATAACAGTAATACTAGTAATAATGGAGTTAACCTTTATAAGCCCTACTGTTTACTAAACATTGTGCTAAGTAAGAAATGCTAGCCTCAGCACCTCCAGTGTTCTTTCCTGCTGCATAGTTACTCTCTCAAAATTCATATGGGCTCTCTGCTGTCACAGAAGCCTGAGCGGAGAGCTCTCAGGGTACTGTGATCTCCCTTCCAGTCAGTGATAAGTGGGGGGCACAGTGTGGCCCACCTCCCATCTGTGTCTGAAGTCCAAAGAGAAACCGAGAGCTCAGGAGGTATTATTGTACATGCCCTTTTCATTAGCATTCAGTTTTGGTCTGTTGCTTATGATGAGATAGGACAAGCATTTTCAGGGTGCTCCATTAAACTTCTTCCTAACGCCTGAATCTCTTTATGATGGTGGGAAGATAAGATGTCCTTGTCCTCCATGTCCTTTTATTATTCACTCTAACCTGGTTCTCGAGTGTCTCCATTCACCCATTGTGAAGCCTTCTTTTCCTAATCTTCGTAGATTATTTCTCCATTTTTTGAAGACCGGGCAGTTGGCTCTTAAATGTTTCCTGTGGTCCTTTCATTTCACTGAATTTTAAATATTTCAGCCAATTTGAAGAGTTCATAATGATGAATAAGATTAAGCTTGGAGCTTAACCTTTTGAAACTGGGTGACGCGTTAACTCGGCTGGAACGGTGGTTAATTTAACAGCAGGAGTTGAATTAACTTGTCACAGCTCTGCCATTGTTACATTTCCTGCTCCTGCTCCTTGTCCCAGCCTCGCCGCACTCAGTTGTCCTGGGACCAGGGGATGAGTCAGGGTGAAGAAGAGAGTAGAAACGGGAGAGGAAAGATGGCATGCATTGTTAGGAGGGTAACAGGGTGACCAGAAATGGCCAGATGAAAAATCCGTTTCAGTTGGGGAAGACTAGAAAAGAACAAGGTGGTGCGGGGGGAGTTTGATAAATAAAAGGCAAAGCAAGGGGGTCGTGGGGAAGGGGGAAGTGAGGAGCAGAGACAGGATGAGACATGAAAGAGAGGAGTATATTAAGAGGAGGCAATGGGTGATGTGACTTGAATTTCTTGGAAACGCGTTACGTTCAGCACATCAGAAGCTTTTAATAGTGGCAGTCTGGCACACAAAAATAAAATCACCTGCTTAAAAATACCCCGTGCATTAGGCAGAAATGAAAATGTTGAACCATAAGAATAATTTCAAAGATGATCTCAACAAAGAGAGAGAAGTGACTTTAAATTTGGCTCAGCAGAAACATTTATTAGGCATATTTGTAGATCCTTGTCAAACATTTTGGTTCAGTGCAATTTAGTCAGTTAGAGGGGAAGAGATTAAAGGGGTGGGAGGAGTGGAGAAGGAAAGTAATTCAGGGACCAGGGAGTCCAAGGAGAGGCAGGGGGAGAGCACGGTGGTCTTTTCCGGGGCAGGAGGGGGAGCACATTTGTGGAGGTTGGGGACAGAAAGCAAAAAACAGAAGCAGCTGCAGCAGTTACATT
Organism: Eschrichtius robustus; assembly: GCF_028021215.1. Classification (NCBI taxonomy): domain Eukaryota; kingdom Metazoa; phylum Chordata; class Mammalia; order Artiodactyla; family Eschrichtiidae; genus Eschrichtius; species Eschrichtius robustus. The sequence continues at coordinate 68,054,411 of NC_090828.1, forward strand.
TGCAGTTATCTTTCCCTTCAACCAAGTATCGGGCATTGCTGGGCTGGAATGCTCTGTGCATGTATTGCTTACCCTATGAGTAACTTTCAAATGTGCATTGTCTCAGTTTTGCTATTCCTCTCAGACAGGAAGCTGTGTGCAGTAGAGTAAGCGGCTCGGCCTTCAGGGCAAAGGCCTTAATGACACCTGAAATGCAGGCAAAATAACCAGTCTGCACCTAAGCCCCAGCTGCTTTGAGGCTCATCAATAGGGATCACCGAGAGCCTGTCTTCCTTTCAATTGTTTCAGCAGTGCCTTAACACTGAAAGGACATTTTCTTTTCTATTTGTATGATTTTGTCTGAGGGCTCACGTTATTCCACAGATGCTCTAACAGGTTTTCAATTTCCAAGGTAGTCGCCTGAAAAGACTGTTGGCTGCTCAGGAGCCTAACCAGCACTCAGTAGCTGGATCTGAAGCGGATTACTAAGGATTCCAGGGCCTTTTGCTTCTGTCCAAAATTACTTAAAGGTATAGCTATCAGATGGCTATGCTGTGTCTGATGGATCAAGAGAATGAGGCAAGTGGAGAGAAGGTGAAAGGGATAAGTAGGAGATAGAGGACAAAAGGAAGGTAAAAAAAAAAAAAAGTACAAGAGAGTTAAAGAGTGAAGGATTTCTTGTTTAGTTTCAGGATTGAAACTAAACTCTCAAGGCGTTTTAAACTCACCAATTGATGTTAAAAGGCCCTAAGAAAGTTTTGAATCTGGGTAGCCAGAAAGCAATGCACTGAAAAGTAACCGTAGTGAAAGAGATTTGATGAATTAGCTGGTAAGGTTGAACTTTCCCCCTGTACCAAAGCAGTTTGCTGGATGCATGATTGTTTTGCTTCAGATAATCCAAGCAGAGGTACCATTATTGGTGAAGTTTGGGCAGAATTTGAGGGTACAGATTTGCATAGTAGTGTTAACCACATGTTTCCTTTTTCAGTGGAGGTAAGTTAAATTTTTTTTTCCACCATCCAAAGTGTATATGTTTCCTAATAAAAATAACAGCTAGTGTGAGGTGGATTTGTCTTTTTCTCCAGCATAAGGACTTCATTTTTCAAGTTCTAAGGGATCTTTAAATTGGTGTCTAGATAATAAACTCCAAGGTCAGCACTATATAGAAACTCTAATGCCTTCCTTGAACATAATGCTTCTCAATATTACTTGGTACACCTGAGCTTGATTGGCCGTAGCATTTTTGTTAAATAATGAAAATGAAGTAGGGGACATACAAATTGAAAAAAGAGGGGCATGAAAATTTCTACTGTCTCGGATGAATGAAACAATGATTTCCACTGTGTTTCATGGAACATTACATGGAATGGCACTCCATGAGAAAGGTATTTTCAATGAACTTATTTACAAAACAAATAGAGTCACAGATGTAAAAAACTTATGGTTACCAGGGGGGAAGGAGAGGGGCAGGGATAAATTGGGAGATTGGGATTGACATATACACACTACTATGTATAAAACAGATAACTAATAAGGACCTACTGTATAGCACAGGGAACTCTACTCAATACTCTGTAATGACCTATTTGGGAAAAGAATCTAAAAAAGAGTGGATATATGTATATGTATAACTGATTCACTTTGCTGTACACCTGAAACTAACACAACATTGTAAATCAACTATACTCCAATAAAAATTTTTTAAAATAATAAATAGGAAAAAAAAAGGACTTCATTACTGTACATCTCCAGGATGTGGTAAAGAACTTTCCAAACGTGTTGACTAGGGAGTCATTTTCTTCACCGAATACCAATCCTTACATTTTAGAACACAGCTATTCTTAAGAATAGTATAGTCACTGTTTCACCAAGTTTTCATGAACATTCTCAGAAATAACTGACCTACAGTCTATTCAGAGACAGCGCAGAATTCTGCGTTCTCAGTGCCACCAGTATGATTTGATGGTATTGGTTTGACATAAGGAGTATTTAGCTCTTTATGTCATGCTAGCTTGGGCAGCACCTTCAGCTTGCTGTGACTTCTATTTGTGCTGGACAGTAGTGCCCCAGTAACTTTAGGTGTACAAGTTAAAGAGGGGCCATGGAGCTGCTGCCAGGAAAACCAGCCCTCAAGGTTTCAGGGTTTCAGTGAGCTGAGAGTGTACATTTTGTAGCCACAGAGAGAGGGAGATGTGGGCTGCTCTGTTGCATCTGGACAGGACATCTGTACTCCTAGTCAAATGGCCATCCAGGCACCTCAGTGCTACTTTATGTGCCTGTAATTTCCATTATGACTTTAGACTGTCATCTTTCAGCATATTTTCATTTATTGTTTTTAGCTACAATCAGGGCGGTAATAGGAGAGCAATTCTAGGGAGTGAGTGCACAGATAAAATATGTAGACCCCGGCAACAGTGAGGTCTGCTTAGCCACACCTCATATTTCAGTTCACAGAAATGTGTGTAGGGGTTGACATAAGTACTCCCTGTTGTGTTATTGCTTCTGGCTCAGTAGCCCTTTGAGAAGAGCGGAGAATAAAGGACTGCAGAGAGCGGGTGCTATCGAAATGGCAGTGCTAGAGAGGGTGCCTACAAGCACCCGAGAGAGTTTTATGTTTTTTAACAAATGTTTTCTTGATGTTACCCTTAAATCCCACCTGCGATTTCTTCTCTCACCGTTGACATCAGTCGCCTCTCTGCTTTTCAGGCTTCTTTTTGAGGCATCAATGAACCTAAAGGAAACCAGCATGATGGGAATTTCACGACAACTTCCAGCACATTGTGCTTTCTTGGCAAGCGATGTCATTGAATGGCATTCAGACTCTCACGGCAGGGCCACGGCTGATCAATAATTTCCAGGAACCCCTTTTGATTGTGTCAGAAGCAAAACCCAAGGAATGTGACTAGACCAGTTAGAAATAGCACCCTGACAGGAAAATTCCAGGGCAGTCAAAGGATAAATTGTAACATTTGGTTATATTACTATGTGCTAAGGCTCTTTCTTGACAGGAGACATTTGGTTCCCATTTTAAGGCTGCAGAAGGCTTTAACTAAGCATAAAGATATGAGTGTCACAAAGAAGTGTTTCAAACAGCTACATTAAGAAGCTGAGGTTGTCAGACCTCCCCTTGTGATTTTAAGGATGAGAAATGATCATCTAGGTATGTACTAAAAGGTTCCATTAGAAAACTATTTTAAATGCTGTTACCCTGGTAAAACCTCCCCTAATGAAATGGAAATAATGTTATGATTTCTAAACTATTTTTTTTTTCACTTTTCTATCAGGAAAGTATATCATCTTGCAATATAGTACAGTTATATTTTTCTTAGCTTATTATTTAATTTAGTAGTAGTAGTAGGTCTACTCATATAGACAGTTGTTGCATGATTAACCAGTGATTCCAACAGTTTATTAGCTTGTAAAATGCTTGTCCAGAATACTGCTAAATATGAGAGAACTTGGTAAGTATTTTTGGGTGATGAAGAACACAAAACCCACTCTCTTCCTTTGTATTATGCATGTAGAGAGCAGAAGACATCAGCTTTTACAAACATCACCATCATCAATGCCATTTATGGAGGCTGCATGTAGAATACAGTATGACTGGGAATAAGGAAAAGGAAACTCAATTCTTGGACTTCTTATCCTCCTTTTAGTAAATTAGCAAACTGAAGGTCAGACTAGCTCCTTAAGTAGTCCTGTAGGCCATAAGTGGTCAAGGTAGAATTTGGAAGGAGATCTCCCAGACTCCAAAGACCTTGTTCATTCTTTAATACAAGACTGTGTCCTAGTCAATGACAAAAAAGTAGAGCTAACAGGTTATTTATTCTGTTTCACCTTCAGTTATTGATCTGTGAAATGGGAATACTGTTGTATTCATTCCATGCATTTCAAAACTATTGTAAATAAGAGAAAACTGATATGCAGAAATTAATATAGTAGGCTTCTAGTTAATGGTATTCTCCATCATCATCATCATCATCCTCATCATCCTCAACCAAATTGCAAAGTTAGTTGTGATAATAGCTCTTCTTAAAGGGATACGATTAATTTTTTAATTATTATTTATTTAGTTTTTGGCTGCGTTGGGTCTTCGTTGCTGGACGCGGGCTTTCTCTAGTTGCGGTGAGCAGGGGCCACTCTTAGTTGCGGTGCGTGGGCTTCTCATTGCGGTGGCTTCTCTTGTTGCGGAGCACGGGCTCTAGGCGCGCAGGCTTCAGTAGTTGTGGCTCGCGGGCTCTAGAGTGCAGGCTCAGTAGTTGTGACACACAGGCTTAGTTGCTCGGCGTCATGTGGGATCTTCCCGGACCAGGGCTCAAACCCGTGTCCCTCTGCACTGGCAGGCGGATTCTCAACCACTGCGCCACCAGGGAAGTCCCTGGAAGAGGTTAATATTGATCAGCACTTTGAAAGGGCCTGACTTGACAGAGAAGAGGAAAGGTCATTCAAGTTTAGAGGGAATGTCTGTGCCATAAGCTGGAAGTGAAATAATTTTAATTTAATTTTATAGAGAATCTTTTAAGCAGGACTCATTGGATAGGGTCTAGAGGAGTGGCATATGTGTGGCAAGGCAGTGGTGGTGATGGCAATTAATAGAGTCTTCATTCATTTATTCAACAAACATTTAATGAGTACCACTTTATGCCAAGCAAAATACTAGCTGCTGAATTTGTAAGATATATAAACCATGATTTCTGCATTCAAGGAGTTCACTGTTTAATGAGCCGTCAAATAATGAACCACTACTCTTTAGAGTGGAAAGTTGTGTAAAATAGAGCTGTGTACCTGTACAGTGGTGGCAATGAGCAAGAGGAAGCTGGTTTTCTTGAGAAGACTGAGAAAGTTTTTCTGAAGGTTGATGCTTAAAATAGCACTTTCCTTTGGAATTGTAGTTTGAATTTCAGAAGATGTGTGGCCCAAGAGCTGACCAGAGAAGTGAACTAACACAATCAAAATGCGTGTCAAAGAAATTACTTTACCTATAGGATGGAGGGGATACTGGGGATGCAGAAGTATCCGAAAAATGCTGTTTTGCATCATATAGGTAAAGCATAGGGCCCGACAATGGATGGATTTGAAAGAATTAATGGATGATGGACTCTGTGTCAAAAGTAAAAGAAGAGACGTGGAAAATCTGATATTATATTTATAAGCTTGAATGTTATCAGAGATAATCATGCCTTTGATATATACACAGAAAGATGAAGAGCCATACAAAATGTCAGCTTGAGTGGGAGTTAATTATTCCCAGCATGGAGAGAATTTCAAGAAGGTGTCAACCAGTGGGACTGACTGGGAAAATTGAATAGCTTACAAGCATTTTCTGAATTAAGTCTATTTCATCTTTTTCCAGTGTCCACAAACCACTGCAATAGATAAATCTGAGAGATGATGAAACTGATTTTTTTCCCCTTTTTGAGCTTGTTAAGAGTAGAGAAATAAAAATAAAAGCAGTCTCATACAGCATCCCCATATCTAAAAGGAAATATCCAAACACACTTATTTCAGAGCCCCAAGTGACTTTGGGATTATTCCATTCTACTCTCCTGATTAATATCAGTTAAGTGAACTAACCCTGTTTGTGGATGAGACCTTCAAAATAACATATTTCTTTAAGCAAGAACATATGAAAACAGGGTACAGCTGTTTTAATTATATGGAAGATACTTTAGTCAGTCACCACAGTCACAGTTATTGTCACTCTAGCCCTGACAGTATAGATTTCATAGCTGTGGTCTGATATGTGCTTCTCTGCTAGGTTTTTTTTTGTTTGTTTGTTTGTTTTAATTTTTATTTATTTATTTTTGGCTGTGTTGGGTCTTCATTTCTGTGCGAGGGCTTTCTCTAGTTGTGGCAAGTGGGGGCCACTCTTCATCGTGGTGCGCGGGCCTCTCATTATCGCGGCCTCTCTTGTTGCGGAGCACAGGCTCCAGACGCGCAGGCTCAGTAGTTGTGGCTCACGGGCCTAGTTGCTCCGCGGCATGTGGGGTCTTCCCAGACCAGGGCTCGAACCCGTGTCCCCTGCATTGGCAGGCAGATTCTCAACCACTGCGCCACCAGGGAAGCCCCTCTGCTAGGTTTAATCTGACTTTTGAATAAAGAGAAGCATGTCACATTTGCTTTTCTGTGTCATGCAAACTTTCTTAGGCTCTACATAGGGTAATTGTTAATATATCAACTTTTTAATTCCTTGTTACTTGGAAGAAAAAATCTTCCTGAAATAACATGAAGTGAAAACCCAGGTAAGTAAACAAAGATCTGAAAATCTGCATTAATTTTTTCAGTGGAGGAATATGGCATGTACAGAAGATTATAACTTTCAATTTAATGCGAGCAGTCTTGACTTCATGAGAGATCTCAAAATGTAAAACTGTGGAGATCGAGTGTGTACTCCCAGGAATGTATAGGACATTTGGAAGACATAGGCCAATTGGGCATTATTTGATGGGCATAATTGAGAAACAAAAGAGTGCTGAAAGAGAACCCTGGGAAATGTACAAATTTGTTACTTGTACATTGAGATGATTCCAAATTCCATGAGGATATTTAGGACTGGTATAATTTACCGATTAAGAGCATGGGCTTATCATCCAACGGAACTAGATTCAAATTCTTATTTCCCTTTAATTATGGAATTTTGTGCAGAGTTATTTATCTTCCCTGAATCTCAGTTCCCTCATCTAGGATGGTGATGAGGACAAAAAGGATAAATAGATGATGTTTGCAAAGGGCTCAGCACAGTGCCTGACACAGCGAATGATCAATAAATGGTACTAATTTCAGACTTTCATAGTTCTTTCTCTAGAGCTAGCTTTGAGAGTTAAAACCAATCAGGTATTCATGGGCACAGAATTTAGTTGCTTCTCAACTCTCCTCTTTTGGTACACTGCTAGAGAAGTATAGCAGAGTGAACATTTTCTGTGACAAGCTCAAATCACTTTTCTCCTGATCTTTACAAGCTGGTTTCAACTGCCCAGATGCCCAGTGCTCACTGAAGGCAGAGGCTGCTTAAATGAATCACTTCCTGTTGCCCGGGCTTTCCTATACACGTCTCCCTTGGCATCTGTGGGGATTGGTTTCAGGACTCCTGTGAATGCTCAAGTCCCTTATATAAAATGGTGTCGTATTTGCATATTACCTAAGCATATCCTCCCATATACTTTAAAGCATCTCTAGATTAGTTACAATACCCAGTACAATGTAAATGCTATGTAAATAGGTGCTGGTGCAGGGCATATTTAAGTTTTGCTTTTTGGAACTTTCTGAAATTAAAAAAATATATTTTCTATCTGCGGTTGGTTATGTCCGTGGATGTGGAACCTGTGGATATGGAGGGCCAACTGTAGTTGTTGGGCATGCTAGCCTGAGGCCGTGGTCCTGTTGCCCTTACATGGGGGCCTTTGTCTGCCCCTTTAGCCTTCAGTCCTTTTCCCCTTTCTCTTCTATCTTAGCTCCTTGGGAAACGGAGAACAAGAGTGAATTTACAGCTCTAATCCCCGAAATGGGGCTGCTGACTTTGCCTTTCCATGGGTGAGTTGAAGAGTTTACTCATCCAAAAGAAGTTCTAAACAGTGCCTGTCCATTTCTTACCTCCAGTGTGCTCCTTGCAGGGGACTGGTAGATCCTTCTTAGATTTAGGGCAACTGTTAGGTGAACACATTTCTTGTTTCACTTTAAAATTCCAACCATGCAGGAGAAGGGGAATTCCTTTTCCCCAGCACAAGCCTTACAGGACGGCATTACCTGAGGCTATTTGATCATGGACAGATACCAATATGCAACTTGTATTGAAGCAGCTGACATTAGTGACTGCTCCTCTTAGTGCTGTTGAGATCATTGCCATGTGAAACTAGCGGTTCCAGGGACTTAGTCTCTCTCCCTTTGTGCTATAGAGGGATCAGTGCTCGTGTAATACAAGGTCACCCCAGAACCTATCTATTCTGGATCCATGGACACAGAACACTCTAAACATGAAACAGATTTCTTGCAGAGAAATCTAAAAAGGTAGCAGGTTGCAAAGACCTGATCTGAAAGGAATCACATTTTCAGAAGCTTGGAATCAGCTTCTAGAACTGGTTTTTCAGAGATATTCATGGTCAATTCAGGGTCTCCAAGTGGTTTACACCAGAAGAATGGGAAAGAGCAGTCTGTTTCACGTGGAATTTGTCATTTTGTCATTTGTATCATTTATGTTACTAAAGAGAGCCAATCTCAAAAAATGTTACCATAATGACAAAGTAAATTAACGTTGGTCTTAGAAATCATGAAACACTTAATGCTCTCTAAGAATTTGGCTCATTAAGAAAGAAAAACCACTTCTTGTTTTGTAACAATTTTTTAGATTTTACATTTCTTTTCTCCCTTGGGGAATGGAAAATGTAAAACTGATATGGCAGTGATTTGAAATTAATTTCGAAAGCCTACTCAGTTTACTATTTAAGATCAAAGTACGTTTTTCTGACATTCTTTTGATACTGATTACCATTATAGCTTAATTGACTTCCATTTGGGAAAGGATATATATATATTTATACACACACATATATATATGTATATATATATATACATATATATATATAAAACATACGCACACACACACGCACGTAACCATGCAATGCTGTTTTATACACCTACATGTGTGTATGTGTATATACCTATACATATATACACATGTATACATATATATCCATCAATGGTAAAATAAAAGCAATAATATAACTGGCTTTTAAACTCTAGAATTGACTTATAGAACATATTAAAGGTGTTTTACAAAATAAAGTATAATGGAAACCAAGCATGAAGGTGAGTTAAAGCTTTTTGTGTAGGAAAAAATTCTATTCTAGCCATCTTACAACACTGTGTAAAACCTTTTTGAAATGGAGAAGCAGAAACACAAACCATTCACCCAGCTTCCTCTTTCTCTTTTTTCTTCACATTTTATAAAACTGCAGTTTTATTGCTAGATAATACGGTAGAAAAGATTCATTGTAAGGGTTACCTAACAACGTTGGTGGTGTTGATGAATAGTTGCAATTAATACATTCCCTTAATTAGTCTGATACCCAGAAGATGCACCTGGCAGGTCATTTTAATACTACAATTGATTTATAGCTGCTAGAAATGATTTTACCAGCTATCTTCAGAGAGTACAATTAGAGTAGATTTCATTTTTTTATGCATTTTCACTGAGGAATAAACATAAAAGGTCTATGTAATTCAGAACAAAGCAGCTATAATGTACTAATGGTTTATGGATTTTATTAATATTCAGCTAACATTAGAGGCAATTTTAGGGGAGAGCAACCTATTTTCTTTATGAAGTATTCAGTTTTTTAGTATCTGAGTGCTTTGTTTAAAAAATAAACCCTGATATTTTCTGTTAAGTTGCTTCTATTTCTTATAGCAAAAATGTTATCTGTTACAAAGTATGAAAAAGGAAAATAAGAATTTTACGTGCTACTTATTAATTGCATGCAGATACATTTATATACTGCATATTTACTTCTTAAATACATGTAAATTTTAAAGTAAGTCATTAGGCATTCATGTGATTTAAATAGTGCTTCCATTAATATAATTGTTGAGCTAATGGATGAACTCTATTAGGAATGGAGGGAGTTGTACTTCGTGGTTGAACAGGTAACAGAATATTTTAAGAACCTGATTATATATCTGGCTTTTAATTCCCTGTTTATCTGGGATATTAATTTTGCTAATCGGGACTCTCTCTCCTTCTCTCTCATCATCCATTACATGGGACCAGTTTACTTGTTTAGTTTAAGATACTAGGACAATGAGAAATCAGTTCCACAGATAAAGCCAATAGTCCTGTGAAAAGTATTAATATTTAAATATACCATTTCCCTGATTAAAATGAACCCTACCTAAAAGATGTCTTTACCAAAGGGTCAGCTCAAGGAAAATTTACATATAAAAAAGTCCAAAATTACTTTAAAATGTATTCTATGTCTGGTTAGTGGGGGTCTACTACGTGCAAGGTACTAGACTCAGGAAGTGCTGTGGATTCAAGAGGGAAAGAACAAAAGGTCTCTGTCAACATGGAATTACAGTCTAGTGGGGAAAGGCAGGAGGATTCAACTGATCCACAAATAAAAAATCCTAAGCTTCATCCCATGAAGGAAAAGCTGAGGAGCCCGTGAAAGGATATCACAGGGAGGCCTGGTTGCTGCTGCATTTCTGTATTACAGATTCAAAGGGGGAGGTTGACAGCCTGGCCCAAACCACAGAGAAGTACATCACAACACCCAAAATGTCCCATAATAATACTTCTCCTCCTTCAAAAGTGAAAATTCTTCTGAACCTCCATCAGTAGGTGAGCTTGGTTTTTTTGTTTGGTTTTGTTTTTAGTAGTTAGTAATAGATTTGCAGAGTCATTCAATCTCTTGTCCAAATTTCCCTCTTAACTAGCACTACAACTTACAAAGACAGCCGGCTAGGGTTAGCAGTAGAGTTCAGAATCAGCTATTCTAATTCTTTGGAATTCTATCATCCACATAGAGGATAATTTATCAAATCTTACAACATGTGTGTGTGTTCCTCCTTAAAAAATTTTTTTATTGGGGTATGGTTGATGTATAATATTATATGTTTCAGGTGTGCAACATAGTGATTCACAATTTTAAAAGATTATATTCCATTTAGAGTTATTTTAAAATATTGGGTATATTCCCTGTGTTGTACTATATATCCTCATAGCTTATTTATTTTATACACAGCAGTTAGTACCTCTTAATCCCCTACCCGTATCGTGCCCTTCCCTCCTTCACTCTCCCCACTGGTAACACTAGTTTGTTTTCTATATCTGTGAATCTATGTTTTTGTTATATTTTTAAATATTTTGTTATTTTTTAATATTTTTTGTTATATTCACTAGTTAGTTTTATTTTTTAGATTCCACATATAAGTGATATCACACAGTATTTATCTTTCTCCGTCTGACTTACTTCACTTAGCGTAATACCCTCCACGTCCATCTATGTTGTTGCAAGTGGCAAAATTTCATTCTTTTTTATGGCTGAGTAGTGTTCCATTGTGTGTGTGTGTGTGTGTGTGTGTGTGTGTGTGTGTATACCACATCTTCTTTATCCATTCTTCTGTGATGGACACTTAGGTTACTTCCATATCTTGGCAATTGTGAATAATGCTGCTATGAACATTGGGGTGCATGTATCTTTTCAACTTAATGTTTTTGGGTTTTTTTGGATATATATCCAGGAGTGGGATTGGTGGATCATATGGTCGTTCTAGTTTTAGTTTTTTGAGAAACTTCCATACTGTTTTCCATAATGGCTACACCAATTTACAATCCCACCAACAGTATATGAGGGTTCCTTTTTCTCCACATCCTTGCCAATATTTGTTATTTGTAGATTTGATGATAGCCATTCTGACAGGTGTGAAGTGATATCTCATTGTGGTTTTAATTTGCATTTCTCTGATGATTAATGATGTTGAGCATCTTTTCATGTTACAACATATATGTTTAAAATAAAAATTTCTCAGCCAATATTATCCTGTGTAATTGAAGATTATTCAAAGTTAATCTTAATAATAATTAATAATATGTCTGGAATCATTAAGGCAAGATGATCTCTCAAGATGCTTTAAGGCCTTTGATTCTATACCTTTCCTGCAAAAACTGCAAGTTAAAAAAAATCTATGCTTGTTTACCAGCGCAGTTACCCATAAAGTTTCTGAGATTCTCTGGGGAATGTCCTAATGCCAGTAGGAAATTAAATGATGATTTCCACTAGGATTAGAGGGCCACAGGAATTTGGAAGTTTCCAGGTATTGGAAGCAAAGCTATTTTTCCCTGCTAACATTCTGGCATGTCTTAACAGAGGGTTAAAGTGTGCTGCCTTTTGGCTACCAATGCCTGCTAACCCCTTTACCACCACTTCTGTGGTTATGCTGAAGGAGTCAGTAACCATCTCCTAAATTATAGGATTGGGACTTCAAGAGGTCATTTTACCCATCCCCCTGCTTCTGGGCAGGACAGTACTTAATTATCTCAGCCCACAAATCTCTCTCTGAAACCAATTGATGCATAGAAGTAATCATTTGCTTCGGGGGAACACGATGCTATGTAGATAGATTGTTTTTGTTTATTTGTGTTTTTGGCAAATGAACATTTAAAAGTGAAATTCTCTCCCACTTGATTTTGTTCACAATGTGGTCTAAATTATATTCTGCTCTGGTTCTCATGCTGCAGGAGGTTCTTAATGCCTAACAGGATCACTGACATCCATCTGTGCCTGGCCCCAGGCATGGACTCTCGTAGGATATATCTACGCTCACCTGTCGGCACTGCAGGTTTAGGCTGCTAATATCATTTGAACACTTTGCATTGAAAGAAATAGGAATAAAAAGGTAGTTTTGTTTCCTGTGGGAGAGTCATTATTCTTACAACTTGCCGGGCAGCTCCTCCTTTCCAGCTTCTTCAAGGCTGGCTGTTGACACAACTCGAGTCACATTACATTGTTTTTTAATTTTTATTTTTAAAGATGATCTAAAACTAACTTCTGATTTAAATACTTAAGAGTTAGTTGTCCCTGATACTTTTTCTCCTAATTTCCCACTAACATGCTTATGAAGACATAAGAGATAAAGCAAATCAAGACACAAAACCAATCTGTAGCTTGCAAATAATTTTTAAACAAGAAACAGAACAGTCTCAATCACCTAAAAGAAGGTGGGTGGATTCTTTCTTCTTTCAAAGTGTGCTCCCTGACTCAGAAGCCTACCATCTATATCCAGCAGAGTAGGGGCCACCTCACCTCTGCATTGGTGAGTTGTAGGAGCTGGAGAGAGACTAGCAGCATCTCCATTCCCCTGGGAGCTTGTGAGAAATGAGGGATCTCAGATCCTGCCCAGACCTACTCAATCAGAATCTGCATTTGAACAAGTTTTGCAGGTGATTTGTGTACTCGTCAAAGTTTGGGAAAGCAGTGTTTGAAATGTTGAGACTCCCTCCCAATATGCAGTATTAAGAAATAAACATGTTGAGAAAGAAGATTATAGAAGTTGAGAATGAGAATTTTAACCAAATATGATGGTGTTCTATTTCAGCTCATGCTAACAATTTTCAAGTTAGGAAACCTGGTAAAAAATATCTTTTTTTCTCTTTACCCACAACAGAGTTGCATAGAACACTAAAATGGCTTCTTTTACTTTTTAAAATTTCCAGGGTAATTGAGTAATTAATTTATGCATATTTAAGCATATTGAATGATGGTGAGACATGACATTTTGCTGTAATTTGACAGAAACTATGCAGTAGCAGATATCAGTCACTGATTCCATCTTAAATTCCTTTCTGAGACCTCTGATTGACTATTAGTAGACTTAAAAATCAGAACATACAAAATAATCTCAACTATTTAAAAATGCATAGGAGAGATTATATTAAGAAAATATACCAACTGCTAATGATGATCTTCATTAGGATTCTGGATGAGTTCTTTTTCTTCATTTAAATTTTCTGTATATCCCAATATTGCTATAATAAGTATGCATTACCCTATAGTCAAATTATATTACTTAAAACTTAATTCATGCAGTTTTTGTTCATGCAAGAAATTGAAACTATGTAAAACCAGCAGAAAGTGTGGAAGTACACCAAAATACTGTCTATACTTTTTTGTATTTTTAGTTTTTTATCAATATATAGAATATGTATTTCTTCTATAGTGGCTGCCACAACAGTTTCAATAAATGTCTATGAATGAATAAATATGGGTGTAGAATTTTGGATGAATAAATGCATGGATGTAGAATTTACTCCTTCACTAATGTTAACTGTGAGGTATTTGCATTATAAATTTTTAGCTGGTATCACCCATAAGGATTGAATTATGGTTAATTTGTACATATACAGTCAAGTCAGATTAGTAATAGAAAAGTACAGTCTTCAGTGCCCATTTCCTGTTTCTTTTCTCCCAAACCTCATGGCATTTTGTAAATGAATGGCTTAACTAAACTTTCCCCAAATTTAGAAACATACTGTTTGATATATAGTTCCTTAAAAAGCATTTACATTTAAATTAATTAACAATTGCAAATCTCTTTAGCATGTCATACAGCTGGTAATGTTGATAGAGTCATTGAATTTTGGCCGGTAGGTATAGATTACTGAATTCAGAGATTTTAAATATTTTTAGCTCTGGGATCCTTTATTCAATGTATTCTTAGTGGGAGCATGAAAATTAAATACACCCAAGAAGTTCTGGTTGTTTGGGGTGGGGCAAGTTCGAGTTCCTGTCTGACTTTTTTTTTTAACATCTTTATTGGAGTATAATTGCTTTACAATGGTGTGTTAGTTTCTGCTTTATAACAAAGTGAATCGGTTATACATATACATATGTTCCCATATCTCTTCCCTCTTGCATCTCCCTCCCTCCCACCCTCCCTATCCCACCCCTCTAGGTGGTCACAAAGCACCGAGCTGATCTCCCTGTGCTATGCGGCTGCTTCCCACTAGCTATCTGTTTTACATTTGGTAGTGTATGTATGTCCATGCCACTCTCTCACTTTGTCACAGCTTACCCTTCCCCCTCCCCATATCCTCAAGTCCATTCTCTAGTAGGTCTGTGTCTTTATTCCCATCTTGCCACTAGGTTCTTCATGACCTTTTTTTTTTTTTTTCCCTCAGATTCCATATATGTGTGTTAGCATACCTGTCTGACTCTTAATCAGGGTCCCTAGAAGCGGATTTGGGAAGTACAGTCTGAAAACCATGAACTTACAAAGCATTTGGATACTGGGTTAAAGTAGAATATTTTTTCCCCCAGGATAAAACGTGGTCCACTAAAATTTCATGATTATTTACCATATCTATATCCATCATTTTTGTGATTTCTCTGTAGCACTGAGAGTTAGTTCCTCTTACTACTAGTGAAGAAGAAAGTTAGAGACATCCAGTGTACTGCCCAAGTTGACATTGCCCTTGAGCACCAAAGCCAGGCTTTGATCCCAAGCTGAAAGAATGCAAACCTCAAGTACTTTCAATGCAAGACGGTGCTGTACTCATTAACATAAATAGCTGACAAGTTAGTAGTTATTGTTAACTAAAGAGGCAGTATAATGTGGTACCCAAAAGTTCAAGCTCTTAAATTAGACCCCCTGGGCTCGAGTCCTGCCTCTGCCACTCACTATGACCTTAGGAGGCAGGTGACCAAATTTCTCTGTGCCCTTGTTTCCTTGTCTGTGAATTGTGGTCATCATAATGTTCTTCTTTTAGATTAGTTTGGCATTTAAATAAATTTATATAAGAAAAGCACTCAGAGCAAAGCCTACCAATAGTAAGTGCTCAATAAACTTTAGCTATTTAGAGTCCTTAGAGTAGCCAAGAATGACACTAGGCATTTTATATGTACCATTGATATTTAATCTTTACCACAAAGGAATGATATATGTTTTTTTTTTTTTTAATTCTAATTTTATGAAAGAAAAACCGAAAACTCAACAAGTATAAGAACTCTGTAAGGAAAAGTCATGATTCTGGAATTTTGGTCCAAATCTCTCTAACTCGAAAACCAGTGCTCTTAATTATTAAAAAAAAAAAAAATCAACGATAACTGACTTTTAAAATGATAAAAGTTTCATTGAATTATTTTCTCAAAAAAACAATGAGTAACAATAATTCTTAGATTCATTTAATCTTATTCCTCTAATGATTCTAAAGTATATGCTTCCATTTGTTTATATAATAGCCTTATAAGATATGGAATAGGTAAATATAATTCCCTACAACACCAAAAAGTTATTAAACACATGTTTATACAGAAAAGATTAGTAGTAATATACATATTAATGCAGAGCAAAATATGTCAGAATGTAAACCTCAATGTAGAATGTGTTCTGTCTCCCTGACAATCAATTTTCCTACTTTGTATTTCATAGTCCTTATAGATTTTCATATTTTCAGTTACTTCTTTTCTCCTGGTGCATTGCATAAAATACCTAGTAATATATAGAATAACCATTTCCCATAATTGGTATTTTACGCCATATCATTGAAATTGATCTTTATTTCCTTTTGATGGCAAAGTTATCAGAATACCCCCTACAGAGTTCACTTATGCAAAGTGTTAATTTCCCGTCACTTTTTAATTTAAACAAGGGTGGAAGAAACAGTTCAGAAGGCAGTATGTATTCTTATGACCAGCAATTATGAAATTGAAATAAAATTTTTACAGCTTATTGTAATTGGAAATGGCAGACTGTTCCCTAATAATTAGCAATTTGTCAACTTCAAAATAATTTAGTAGAACCATGAATATCCCATGAGTGACTGTTAAATGATCTATTATGAAATGTCAGTGAACTGAGTCTACTTTCAATTGACTAATGACAGATCTAACAAAAACTAGATATTATCCCTATCTTCTCCTGAAACTTGCTACTACTTAGCAAAGTGGACCAAACTTTAATGGAGAAAACAACTGGTCTACTCTTTCACCAAAGAAGTTGTCCTTTTCGTTTGGGATTGAGGCATGTTTTCTTTATTGCAAAGGGCATTTCATATTGAGGCTGTCATTTATATTGATGTTCTTTTTTCAAAATGACACCTCCATGTAATTTTTTTCTGCAGAAAAATTGGACTTCAGTGTTTAGGGTCATTGGTAAGAGATCTTTCAGTGATTCAAAATTCATTTAAAATTTTAGGAAGAAGGGGGGAAAAAACCAGAACAAAAACTCCCCAAGAGAAGTAATATGTACCTTACTTGGAAGACCTAGCGCATTTTAAATGGGCTTACCAAATAGAAGACAGTATTTTTCCTTTGCCAATTTAATAACAACACATGGGAATTTCTTTCTCTAGAATTTCGTGAAAACTTACAATTATCATAGGACTGAGTGTGGTTTGTTTGCTTCCCACAAAAGCAGAGATGATTTTTATTGACCAGTCTTTGATCCGAGAGATTAAAGAAAGTACTGCATGAGCAGCGAGAAGGATAACACCACGGGGGTCAATAGGCTTTACTGCTATTGGAAATGAAAGTGAATCATTCCATTGGGAAATGGGGTAATTTAGCATTCTTACTGGGAACTCAAGACTCTTTCTTTTTCTCCCTCTTTTGGAGAAAAAATATTCAACTTATGAATAGGTTTCTCCATGACTTAATACCACAGCCACACATGAGGTCATTTGGAGGGCACTAGATTCACCAACATAATTCTGCACAGTGCTTTTTAGCCCAAATGGCCTGGCTGTCACATTCTCACACCCTTGATTGAAATGTCCCTAGTAGACTTTTGGAATGCAGTCTGAAGGCTTAGTGACTCAATATTTTCACAGTGAATACATTTCCAGTCTCATAGAAAGTTGCCACTAACTATTGCAGAGGTTATGTCTCTTTCAGTTTTCCTCTGAAAGACTGTAAATGGAGTAAAATTCAAGTTTAGCTGAGTTTTGAGAAAACACGATATCATAAATCTACACTGCCATTATTTACCATTATAATATTGTTCTGTTCAAGACAAAACTATCCAGCCTACCATCTTTGAACTGATAGTCTATAAAATAGTTTTTTCCTATTGCCATAAATAGAATGATAATTTTTTTCCCCTTCTTTTTATTATGAGCCAGGGAATAAGGATTGGAAGTATAACATCTGGTATGATTGTGACTGGTGATAATGTTGAAATACCATTGTTTATAGAATATTCACCAAGACTCCTGAGGCCTGAGAAAATGTTCACATTATGCTTCTTTATTTCTTTGAAATATTGCCAAAGAAATTTCATTGAGTTATCTGGTTGTATTTCTCTTCCAATTTGCTAAAGATGTATTTAAGGCTCTGGGCAATTTATTTTAAATTTTGACTGATTGTTTTTAACAGAGTTCTCATTTAAAATGTCTGTATTCTTCTCTCTATAAAAGTTCTTGGATGTAAGACAGGTGTCTTGTAGTGATATTAGTAACTTGCCACCCAGAGCTATCTGATTCTGGTCCCTTTGGTTTCTAAAGCTGATTTAGCATTGGGGTTACATTGACAAAATTAAAAGTTATGATCAAAACTACTCTCAGTTTCCTCTCATTTCAAGGCAACTGTCCATTTTGCTTTTCTTAGCAAGAGTACAGAGCTAAATTCTACATACTATGCCTCTCCGTTATCAGATCATTCCATTCCAGTTACAATTTTGGCTAACAGGAGCATAATTCCCCCTCTTCTTCTTGGGGGGAAAATCACATTTATTAATATTAACAGGGACATACTGCTGTAAGTTTACATGATGGAATATGATTTCCCCTCAATTTTGCTAGCATACCTTTTTATACTTATTCATCTAGAGTCTTCTAATAGTATTCAGAAAATTGCTCTTGGCCATACCAAATGGTGTCCAAGTGGATAGAAATAGTGCATACTTGTTTTCA